>NC_084994.1:36113022-36135522 GCF_963854185.1 Sardina pilchardus
GGTGTAAAGCTAAGTACATAGCAATTGATCCCTCTCTAGTTTGTGAGATGTTCCAACAGGATGCTTCCGGAACAGATCTGCCGGGGGGACCAGGAAGTGCTACAGAGGGTGACGGATGGAAGGATGGAGGCTGAGATCCAGGATTAAACACCCCCACCAGGTATCAGACATAACAACCGTACAAACACAGAAACAGAACTCACTTTTGTGAGAGGACATCATATGATATTGAGTGAATATCTGTCGGATATGATCATAACAGGCTGGCCAAATCCAGAAGAACCCGCCCGAGATGCTACAGGGTAACCTTGGAATGAGCAAGAGCTAGTCTGGTCTGAAGTCCAGGACACATGCAGGTGTGTAGGTACTGACCGTAAAACCTAAAGGTGTATGAAAACAGGAAATATTATTTTTATGGGAAATATAATCATCCAAATGTTTTTCTTTCTCTCTCTTTCTTTCTTTTTTTTCCTGCTGACATGTGGAGAGTTGTGGACAAGAGGACCATCACTAGAGTCTCAGATCAGAGTGGAACATCTACAAGAGGACCATCACTAGTCTTAGATCAGAGTGGAACATCTACAAGAGGACCATCACTAGAGTCTCAGACCAGAGTGGAACATCTACAAGAGGATCATCACTAGAGTCTCAGATCAGAGTGGAACATCTACAAGAGGACCATCACTAGTCTTAGATCAGAGTGGAACATCTACAAGAGGACCATCACTAGAGTCTCAGACCAGAGTGGAACATCTACAAGAGGATCATCACTAGTCTCAGACCAGAGGGGAGCATCTACAAGAGGACCATCACTAGTCTCAGACCAGAGTGGAACATCTACAAGTCTCAGACCAGAGTGGAACATCTACAAGACCAGTTCTTTAGGTCTTCAATCTTAAATGAGACAAATAAACTGTGATACGATTACCATTTGTTGAGAATACCTGTGTACACACATGCACACACACACACACACACACACACACACACACACACACACACACTTGACTAGCAAATGCACCTGAACTCCTTTCTACTGCACTTGGCTGGAAAGTGGAAGTGCATTGTATTGGCTTTCTCCAGATTACATGTGATGCATCTACAACATCTGCAGTGCATTACAGATGCATGTCCAACATACTGTATAGTGCATACAGTATTTAGTATATGTGTGTCATATGTAGTGCTGTCTTAAGGATCTGAAGATCTTCAGTGCAAAAGCTTCAGTGCAACCCTTATCTGTACATGTTGTTCATATTACATATCCATATGTATAGTCTTCTCTTGTAAGGTTACTGCTAATACACTGCACATATTTATATTTATATTACTGTAAACCAACTGTGTACTACAGTCTACACTGCACTATATGTCCTGTCCTGTGTATGCACCACCTGTCTATACTTTGCATATAGCATTGCACTTTTCTGCTTTTTTGCACTTCTGGTTATAGACGCAAAATGCATTTTGTTGCCTTTGTACTAGTGCTCAATGGCAATCTAATCTAATTTAATCGAATCTAATCTTGTGTAGTGCACTACTGGTGATAGATGGCCACTCACTCACGCCTAGTGTGTGCCCAGTGTGTCAGTATTGATGTAGCTCCCATAGCACTTGACTGGCTCAGGAAAATGAACTACTGTAGATACAGTGAGAAATATGCTAATGCAAATCCTGGAAAGTTAATGAAATTCAGTAAATTCCTCAACAGGACTGGGAGATTCATGAAATGTTAATTTGTTGTATGTGGATATAATGTATAACGTAGGTACTATGTATAATGTAACCATTTATTAATTCATTCATGATGTTATGGTGCTCTTGCATGGACAGTGTTTCCTTGATCAAATGTTGCGCTATGATACAGATTCTACATGAATTTACAGCCTAACTAGCCAATGAATAAAGAAATGATGAATTGTTTAATTGTCATTCAATTATTAAAAACAACACATGGAATGAAAACTAGGAAATTCAGCTGTAGGTTGTGAAAGTGTAAACTCCACTGAAAGTCATTGAAAAGTCAAGTCATTCAAAGCTTTGAAATAAAATAGGTTTGAAACCCTGTATGGTGTTGTCATATGTAATCATCGTCAAGGCAATGAACCTGACCATTACTCGGGCTTGCTTGAGAAAAAGATGTATGGGGCACTATAAATATTGTAAAACAAACCAGATGGAAAGATAGAAAATAGTTTTCACTCAATGCGGAATAAAATGTCATATTCTCGAACAAAAACAATCTGAGAATAAATGAGACGGCAGGGCAGTGTATTGCTAAACAAAGCCGACCGAGAAAAGAACGTGTCTTCTTACAATACAAAGAACTGAGAGGTGACGGGTGTTTTGGGTGGTAGCTGTCCCTCAGCGTCGGCAGGGAGGAGGAGGAGAAGAAGTCATCCTGTCGTTCCTGTCGTTCTCCAGACAGGTGTGAGTGAGGGATGGCACCTCTGTGGATGAACCCTGTGCTGTGCATCCAACACCAATCAGTCAGTCAAACACACAGACAGACGTGTGCACGTGTGCACACAATCATACACACGATACATAGACATCGACACTACAGTAATCAGTCTTCACACACACACAAACACATTTCTCTTCTTCACACTCTACCAAGCACAACACACACAAAACACACATTTGACCTTCACACACACACACACACACACACACACACACACACACACACAGGTAGCCTACGTATGCACACACACACACAATACACACATCAGCTGTCTCACTTCCACTCAATCTGCCGTTCACTCAGATAATCATTTGTCACAGCTCTGAACAACACACACACATACACACGCACGCACACACACACACACACACACACACACACACACACACACACATTTGATTTGATTGACCTACACACACACACACACACACACACACACAGACACACACACACACACACACACACACACCAGCTGTCTCACTTCCACCAATCAGCCGTTCACTCAGACAATCATTCGTCACACGGCTCTGAATCCATGCTGTTCAATGGGGGGATTGGGACAGATACCGAGACAGAGCGACAGATTCCACCAACATGAAAGGCCACTCAGCAGCCACGAGGACCCTTCACTGAGTGGACGACGGCAGGCGGGAAAAGAAACGGAAGTGGAGAGATAATCGCTGATAACCGACAGGCATCACACACTCTCTCTCTGGAGGCCTCCTCCTCACACAGATACTCAACCAGTCCAGGTTTCTCTCCTGCTTCACACACTTCACCATCATCCCCCCTACACACACACACACACACACACACAAAAGAAACACTACTGTGCAAAAAAAGGCAGTACTGTGGACACACTGGAAACTAGTGAACTGCTTTAAGTCTGTCACTCCGATGTCAGTGGTCAGCAAGTCCTTTGAGCGTTGTAGAAAGCTTTCTTTGTTTTTTTTATTTTGGTTTATTTTCCAATCCTTTTTTAAAATGTGTGGGTTTTTTAATTTTTTTAAAATTATTTTTATTTACTAGAATTAGTATTTTTACTCCGCTGACTAATGCGGATCCATGCGTTGGTAAGGGATTTGGAAGGGATGGGGAGGGGGGAGGGGGTGGTCCAGGGAAAATTTGACCATGATTGACAAATGCTTTGTATACTTCCCTATGTTGAAAAATATATAAACATTGCATTACAAAGGAAGTCCTTTGAGCGGCCTCTCCACTTTACTGTATGTCATGATCAGTATTCCGGGTTATTCCTGTTGAGGAGAGGGCAGGACAAAGGGACATTTGGTGAGTGCTCGTAGTCTTCAGGTGATGAGTTTAGAAAGCCCCAGGTAAATGCCTGGCTATATTATTATTTATTCACAGGCGATGACAACATCACTCATCACAAGCCTGGCCAGCTGTGAGGAGGACCAGCCTTCATCAGCCGACTACACCATCATCATCATCATCACTGCCCTTTAGATCGTAGATTTTACAAGACACCATAACAACGACACTCAGTAAAACGGAGATCGATTATTGGGTCACCAGGGGGGTATTCCAAGTACGTGGTTTACTCAGAGTAACTGGCAAACCCTCTTCAGCAACAGCATTATGCCATTGCTTTGTTAGGCAAATGAGGCCATACAGCTCTTCTATTAGGAGGCTTAAGGCTCTTGCATGCTCCTGTGTCTGCGTCACGCGGCACTGGATGTTTGACGTGCGTCATTTTAGACGCGTATACCCCCTACTCTGAGTTATCTGACCCAGGTTTGCCACTAAGCCATGTACTTTGAATACCCCCCTGTCCATTTGTCTCTGTAAACAATTACAGCATTGCTTCCCTTGCAATGATTCACTAAAAAATGGGGATAGAGTTGTCAGATGACGGCCCTATTTCCTAGCTGGAGACTATCCCATGTGACTCCTTTAATCAAAAGGGGCATAGGGATGATTTAAACAATCACTGTCCAATCTAAAAACGACTTTTTAAATATTGGTTTGTAACCAACTCAAGTACAGTAATAACCAATCAAGTCCATAATTACCATTATTACCATATTAACTGCCCCTGTGTATTAACCTCACAGCTGAAGAAATGTTGCAAAATCAATGTATAAGCCGCGGCTAATAGTAGGGAAATTACGGTAATTTCTTTCAGGTCATTCGGTGCTACATATGTCGTCCTCACCAATCATGGTTTAGAACTAATCACAACACCATCTCAGTGACCACATTAGTTACAAATGATAACGTCCAGTTTAGACAATAAGAAACACTGTGCTGCCTTTATTGTGGGTCTGCTACAGATGCAGTGACATTGAGGATAAATTGTACAAATAACCAATGAAAACTACTCCAAGACAGTCTCTGAACATACAGTAAATATCTTGGCATCCAGCTGGATGAATTTAAGTGCATTGAATTAATCAAAAACATGAATAGAATCAAAAGCAGCCTACATATATGAAATAGGAAAATAATAGCACAGTTTTTTTTTTATGTCAACCCAAGATTATGGAGATGTAATTTTTTAGAAATGCTGCTGCGTCCTCACAAAAGGGCCTGGATACAGTCACTCTGGCCTTAAAAGCATTACAGCTGATGGTTGAGGCACTCACCACGGTAACCTTTATGATAAAGTGGGATGCTCATTTTTAGTCGAGAGAAGAGGTAAACACTGGTATGTATCTCTAAACCTATGGTTGTAAAGTTACAAACTTACAGAGGTGGAAAAAGTCCAGCTTCAGAAAGTAAAAGTCCTTCCACATGATCTGCCCCAACCATTCACTTAAACCAGCTGATCCTAATTAGCTCAACTCTTCAGCCAGACAGAGCAGCTAATTGATGAGATCACTCAGGTTAAGTGCACAGGTAGATCCAATACATGATTGGACTTTTACTGAAGCTGAAGTTTTCTACCTCTGCCCACTTATAATTCATCTGTGCTTGATGGTGGATCAAGGGTCCATGTATGATGTGACTGAATTCACAGGGTTTTCATGATGGGCTCTTATTACATGTAGCAGAAGGTGCAGTTAGATGACGCCACCTGATTTCTTCTTGTCCTTACAGAAGCAATTGGTCCTGAAACAGTGCAAAACAAGTGCATAGTTTAAAAACCTTGGGAGCATTAAGAAAAATCACAAATAAATGAAAAAAATAAAGAATAAAGAAAGAAAGAAAGAAAGAAAAAAGAAAGAAAAGAAAGAATGAAGTATAGCCTACCTTTTCAGTTTCTCCACGTCATCTATGGTCTCCAGTAGGTTGACGCCCCTCATCTCAGGTAAAAGCATCACCAGTGCACTGTACAGCACGGACATCGTGCCTAGAGACAGAAGGAGCCACACAACAACACTCTGGTCTTCTCAGGAGCTCAGCACCAAGGGCCTCATTTAGAAAACGTTCTTAGGCAAAGATTTGATATAGGACCGTGCGTAGCGCTCAAATCCATGCCAACGCTCAGATTTATATATATATATAAAAAAAATGTCTTTGACGTGGAAAAGTGCTTATACTGTATCTCCACGTCAGGTTCCAACCTGACGTGGCCTACGACCATTTCAGAAATGATCTAAGATCAAATGAAGGATGGTTTCTACACAGCTTTTTTTTTTGTAAATAAGGCCCCAAGGTCTTTCAGCAGCTTTTTCCAGATTGGCTTAGAATACTATGGTTCTCTATTCTCATGAGATTAGCAAGTGGCACATTATGTAGCCAAAAAAAAAGAACAGAAAACTATAAAATTCAACAACATGTGTGTAACTTTACCAGTGGCATTCACAGGTATTCACACACGCAGGCACTCATATTGAGTAAACATCGCTAGCTAGTTAGCTAACCCACTAGTTAGCTAACCCACCATAGAGGAAGAGTGGAAGCTCTTGCCAGATGCTAGCCAGCCTGTACAGGAGGAACGGAGCCACCACCACACCTATGTCACTGGCCGACGAACACACGGACACGCCCAGATTTCTGTGAATGGCACATGAATGGCACTTTATTGTTCAGAGGAACACAAACGGGGACAGATGTGCAATAATAATGGTGCATGGCATTGTGCTTTATATTTAACCTAATAGGCCTACAGTTCTTGTACCTTAAAAATACTTCACACTTAGGCTATTCTAATGTTACACTGACTTTACGATGTGGACAATTAAATCTCTGATGTTTCCCCGTCCCTATGTTGGCCACCACGAATAAGGCGAATTAAACTAACTAACTACATTTACAAATTGTGCAAATAACCACTGAAAACTACTCCAAGACAGTCTCTGAACACAAATAGCTTGGCATCCAGCTGGATGAGACAAGTGCATTTAATGAATCAAAACATGTAGACTATAAAATCAAAACCTACGTATGTAGCAACAGTTTTTATGTCAACGCAAGATTATGGAGATGTAATATTTTAGAAATGTGCTGAATGGAGTCACAAGATTGGTGATTAAAATACAAGTTTGTGAATATATTTGACGGTATGGGGGGGGGGGGGGGGGGGCGGGGGGTAATGCATTCGGCCCGCTGCCTAGCTCTGAGTTCACAAAATTCACCTGAGATAAGTTGGGTACAGTTCTGAGTTGGCAAAATTCACTGTCTCAAAACCAATGACAACAGACAACCTTCCAAGTATAGCCACTGTTTTCTTCAACCACAGCAAGTCTAAAGCACAAAACAGAATAATGCAGTTGATTTTGTTAAATAGACATAGACATGTATGTTTTAACATGCAATGAGATCAGTGCTGACTCAACAAATAACAAATGAGCAAAGGATACATTATGAGCCTCTGGGTGACCCAGCAGTGACTAACCCAGCAGTGATTGACCCAGCAGTGATCGACCCAGCAGTGATTGACCCAGCAGCAACTAACCCAGCAGTGACTGACCCGAATATATTAAAGATCTTCTAGTCCCATATACCCATCAATGTATGTATAGATACTGCAAATAACAAATGAGCAAAGGATACATTATGAGCCTCTGGGTGACCCAGCAGCGACTTACCCAGCAGTGATTAACCCAGCAGTGATTGACCCAGCAGCAACTGACCCAGAAGTGATTGACCCAGCAGCGACTGACCCAGCAGTGATTGACCCAGCAGTGATTGACCCAGCAGTGATTGACCCAGCAGCGACTAACCCAGCAGCGACTAACCCAGCAGTGATTGACCCAGCAGTGATTGACCCAGCAGCGACTAACCCAGCAGTGACTGACCCAGCAGTGATTGACCCAGCAGCGACTAACCCAGCAAAGATTAACCCAGCAGTGATTGCGCAAATCAGTTCCGGTAGGATCCGAGCAGCTCACCCGGCGGGACGAAAGGGACCACCAGGCAACACACGCCACCGATGAAGTTTGATATGGCCATTAGGGGGCGCCGTCCGATCCGGTCCACTGTGACGTAGAAGATCAGGCCGCAGGGAAGCTCGGCGACAGCGGAGATGAAGAAGTCCAGGAACACGTTGCCTCCCGTAATTCCCAGACGCAGCACCAATCCCTGGAACACGATCGTGCTTGTGAACCTGTGGAGATAAAGTGCACACATTCAAGATGCATTGGGGCAAAATTAAAATATATAATCTTAAACATCTATAGTACACTCTTAGAAAACAAAGTTGCAATATAGAACCAAAAATGGTTCTATTGCATGTTTCATATGGCACCCCTAAATGGAGCTCATCGAAGGAACCCCTAAGGTTCTTTAAAAGCCTGCATGGTTCTACAGTACACCTTAAAGGGACACTTCACTGATTAGCATTAAGCTTTGTATCTTTAGAAAACCAGTCATGTTTTTGAATGGTCATGCATCATTCCCTCAGTTTGCCTTGAGATGGGAGAAATACGGATTTCAAAGTTGGACTTCCTGCTTTCAAAAAATCGTCATTTTACATCATTGAAAGCAGGAAGTCCTATTCATGGGCTTCATTGAAATCCGTATTTCTCCCATCTCAAGGCAAACTGATGGAATGATGCACGACCATTCAAAAACATGACTGGTTTTCTAAAGATACAAAGCTTAATGCTAATCAGTGAAGTGTCCCTTTAAGCACCCTTTTTTAAGAGTATAGGGTCAGTAATTCAATCAGTCATGTCAATCAGAAGTACTACTGTGCTTCTCACGTTGTAGGCGTGTTCAGAAATCAGAAGTGGCAGTCAAGGAGGCGTGACATGATCATCATAAACATGACAAGATTAACTGTGCATGAGCACTATATTTGTAACTTTTGCAATTAGATAATGACATCGGTTCATACTGCGACTGAGATAACTGCGCAGACCTAATGGCAACTATTTCAGAAATACTTGATGAATAAAGAACTTCACAATGTGTATGAGCTGGTCCCAGACAGGCAGTTACCAGGCATAAAGAAGGATAAATGTGTTCCTCCGGATGTTCGGAGTCCTGAACAAATCGATAAGAGAGGGGCGGTTGAGCTCCAGATCCTCCTGCTTTTCTGTGAGGGGCTCGACCTGCAACAAAATCACAGAATACAAAGAGTATTCAAGCACTCATCAAATCACCTGTGAGGAGACAGCCAGGCCTGCTGCATCACGACGTTTAATGTGAAGAGCAATTACAATCGGATTTAGTGAATTTTAATCATATTCCCCCCTAAGGCTTATATGTGAAGATGAAAATTGCTATTTATCCCCCCGCAATTATGCAACACCCAATTCATAAGATCTACTAAACTGACGTCTTTCATATATTTCATTGATGAAAATATTAGACGGAACCATTGCAGATTAAGGATCAAAGACATGTCTGATATTTCCACCCTCTCTGTTCTGGTGAAAACACCTGGAACAGGTTTCATTTCCAATCCCAGTACCGGCTCCAGTGAAACGATCTACTAAACTGGCATCTTTCACATATTTTTTTGATGAACATAATAGACGGAAGAACCATTGCGGATTAAGGCTCCAGTGAAAAACAGTCACACAAAGAGCAAACCAATACATTTCACAGGAATTGTATTTGGGTTATGGGTAGGTGGCTGCCTGCCTCTCACATATGAGTGTGTATGCTTAAGGGAAGAAAGACCGAAGGCTCTCCCATTTTGTGATGCAAATCCATACTGATATTGAATCAGTAGATAATATATAATGTTAGTGCCAAGTCTAATAATGTGCATAACCGTTTCCCAGGGGGGAGGGGTACAACTCTGTTTCCAAAAGATGCTGTGTGAAATGTTACTTAAAGTAAACAGAATGTTACGATTTACAAATCACATTAACCATTTAATTGAGAACTGTGCAAAGACCGTATATCCGTTGTTGGAAAACAGAAATGGAAAACATGTCCATTTTAAATTGATGACATCAACACATTTGATAAAAGTTAGGACAGGGGGCATGTGTTCTACTGTGCTGCATCACATCTTTATGCAGCAGTCTCTGGACATTGGGGAATTAAGTTAACTGTTCTGAGGATGAAACGTCCCCTTGCCCAAAACAGAATTTCAGCTGCCCAAAAGTCTTCTTTGTTGCGTTTCCTAATGCACCATGTTTCATTTCCTAATGGACAAATGTGACAGGTTTAGGGTTAGGGTTAGGGCTCATGTGTCATGAGTCATGACAGTGTCATGACACTGTTACGTAGACAACTTTAAGTAAAACGTACCACCCTGGCGTTCTCGGGCAGAGACGTGCGGTTGTACTTAGCAATGCTCTCCACGATGGCCATGGCTTCCTGGGTTCTTCTCTGTGACATCAGCCACCGGGGAGACTCTGGTAGAAGCCTGGGAAGACAAACGTGTTTCAATCCAGGAAGTGGAGGTTACAGTAACTCACAAACTGACCAACACAGAGGGTGTGAGCGAGTGTGCTCTGGTCTTAATTGCCGTGTGTGTGTGTGTGTGTGTGTGTGTGTGTGTGTATGTGTGTGTATGTGTGTGTGTGTGTGTGTGTACGTGCGTGCGTGCGTGCGCGTATGCGTGCGTGCGTGCGTGCGTGCGTGCGTGCGTGCCTGCGTGCGTGCGTGCGTGCGTGCGTGCGCGTGTGCGTGTGTGTGTGTTTGTGTGGGTAATGTATGCTTGTGTTTCTGTGTGTGTGTGTGTGTGTGTGTGTGTATGACACTACACTACTCATGGTACCAGTAGTAAGCCAGGAACATAAAGGTGGGGACGGTCATGACGAGCTGCAGGGTCCTCCAGGAGTGGATGTAGTAGGCCAAGCATGGTAGAATCACCATGCCAATGGAGTAGGTAGTCCGTGACAAGACAGAGACAAATTTCCTGTTGCTTGATCCAAAGAATTCAATGACTGTATCAGAATAAGAACTCTGTTTCAGAATAAGTACAAGCAGCTCAAAACAACCTATATTTCTTATATGTTAAGTATAATCAGATGTACAGTACCACTACAAGAACTACAAGAATAACTAAATAAAAAACAATATAAGACAATTAATACTTTCACTTCATATTCATCAACATGAGGAGAAATTATCGTTCGTGTGTCAGTGTTTATTCCCCTTATTCTGCGAGTTTGTATCCAAACTTCTCATCATCATATGCTATGGGTCATCCTTATGTTAGAATGGTTTGTTCAGTATTTTGGTGACTTAAGACATTACAACGCTAAATGTTGTTTTCTTAACAAAGTTGGGGAGTTGCAAAGCCTCCCACCTCCTCCCCTGCTCCTCCATTTCACTATTAGCTCTAAGCTCCAAATGACCCCTTATCCATAGGGGGCGCTATCACGTCACTCATAAGTGATCTCCGCTATTGCCATCTCAGGACCACGGCCAGCTACCAAGCCAAACCAAAGATCCTTAAGGCGGAGCAAGATACGTCATCGTAATTCATGTCTATGGGCGCAAAACGGGGATTACTTCCTCTGCATAAAGGGGGTGTGACATGCGTGTCATGTCCATAGATTTCAATGGAAAAGAGGCGGAACAGCTCTGCATAAAGGGGGATTTTGCCCCCCTCCCTCTTGCGATTCGGGTTCCAGGAAGTGGCTTCTCATGAAGTATCTTGCTCCGCCCTTAATGGTCTTTGGCCAAACTTGCCATTCTCTGTACTGACTTCAGGCAATCCAACGGGCGAACTAGTGAAACATATCAGCATTGTCAAATGTTGAGTTACTCCAGTCTAGATTTTTTTTTACGTTAATGATTCCTATGATGTATTTCTATTATCTATCCAAGTAGTGCTTGTTTTGAAGTTACAGTAACTCATGGTCAAATCAACCAAACATCCGAAATTGTTTGCTCCTCTTTGGACTGTGCTATGCAAGTCTGAGTGAAAGATTTTTTTCTTCCAGGGGAGCAACCCCCCAGACCCTCCTGTCATTGCTGTCTCAATAACTTTCTCAGAAGTCCAGGGGGGGCCTTTTCATGGCTGTGCCCAGGGTCCGTCCATGAAAATACTGCTATGTTCTCCACCTCTGGTATTTGAATAAGGCCCCTCATTCAAATGACATGGGTTATGCTGTGTGAAATGTCTCAATAGGGCCCCTCAATCATATAATAGGACCCTCTTGCCTTTGATGTCCTAATAACTTTCTCAGGCGTCTAGGGTGGCCCCTTTTCATGTCTGCGCCCCGGGGCCCAACGCCTCATAGTCCGTCCATGAAGACCCTGCTATGATCTCCTCCACCACCCCTGCTATTTGAATAAGGGCCCCACGGTCAAATAATACTGGTTAGGGCCCCTCAATCATACATAGGACCCCCTGCCTTTGATGTCCTAATAACTCTCAGGTGTATGCCAGGGCGGCCCCTGTTCATGTATGTGCCCAGGGGCCCAGGGACCCAGAGGCTCATCCTCCGTCCATACTGTACATACCGAGGACAAATATGGCTGTCCAGGCTCCCCTGGCGAAGAAGCCCTGGAGGAAGCGGAACAGCAGCAGCGCGGGGTAGACGGAGGAGAAGGCCACGCCCACTCCGGCCAGGCCCAAGCCCAACATGGAGACGACGAAACACGGCTTCCTGCCGAACCTGCAGCGCAAAAGCAGAGATGACCAGCACTATTTTGACACTTCAGAACACAACATCAGGCTAAAAAGCTACTGCACAGATACAGATTTAAAGGTATATTATGCAGTTTCAGGTATTTTTGGCAAAAGCATATATATGGCTCTGTTTTTGACGACTGCAAAAAGAGTTGTGAATCGTGATATATTTATGTTTTACCCATGCCATGGTAAATACTAAATAGTCTATTCAGAGACAGTTGAAAAAGTATTTAAGTATCTTTGGTCTATTTCTTGTGACTTATTCAATTCAATACTTTTGCATGACTCTCTATGCCAATCTGACCATAGAGCTCATACTTGCTCTTTGGTCAACTGTGGTTGTTTTTGAAAGTGCTATACAAATAAATTGACATTGACATTGACATTGCTCTGGCATGACTGAGCATGAAATATTTCCTAACCTGTCTGCAAGATATCCAGTGATTACTGCTCCAACAAAGAAGCCAAGCGCTAGTAGCACCTGGTTGAGATCAGCCAGCCAGGACTTGTCACATACCAGAGAGAACTGTGTGTAAAAAAACGTCAAAATGAAAAAATATTGACAAGTTGATCGGAAATGACATATAGGCCTACTCATCAAGCAATCTTAAAATGTGGGCACATGGGACCCTGTGCTCAGCGATGTTGGATGACCATGGAAGTACCCTAGAAAACAACAACATGCCTGACCGCAAATGTTGGCGATTCAAGGCAAGAAGCTTGTAGTGGATATGGAGGTTTAGAAAATTCAATCATGCAAATGAACTGGGTAAGTACAGTATGCAGCAGTAAGTAAGTCAATCAGATGCATAAACTAGGCTAACAAGACCACTTCATTCTCTTTTCATTCTTACAGCAGAGTAAGAGACTGGGTGAGATTTGTGTGGACAGTGTGTGTGTGTGTGTGTGTGTGTGTGTGTGTGTGTGTGTGTGTGTGTGTGTGTGTGTGTGTGGCTCTTCACTGTCACTCACTTGAAACGGCTCCAAATTCTCTCTCCTCTCCTTTTCCAACTTTTTTTAATTAAGGGCACTTCTCTCTGTCTTATCCACAACTTCCATATCTACCATGAGAAAATGTCATGGCACACCACCACCACAATAACAAACGCACAAAATAAGATGCTGACTATTGCCCTCGCTCCCGTTCCCCAAGCCCAGCAGTGTAGTCTCTAGTTAGCTGTGGTGGGTATACTGTGGTGTAGTAGGTTATTCAGCTGTGGTGGGTATACTGTGGTGTGCAGTAGTAGTTAGCAGTAGTGGGTATACTGTGATGCAGTTAGCTAGCGGGTATACTGTGATCAACCCCAAATTCTTGTCTATTTTGAGTGGGTGTAGCCTACTGCGTAGTCCTGCATATCACATGGACTGCACCATTGCCCACGCCACCGAAAAACTCAGATGTAGACACACAGGTTAATGTTTGCAGGCTATTTCTGAATGCATATGTTTAATTATTGATTGTATCATACCATTCTGCCATGCTTGTGGTGGTTGTTATAGCAACCAGGTGGAACATTCATTGACCAATAAAAACAAAGTGCAGAGGGACAAAGTACAAAAGGCTGGAGAAGCTGAAAATGTGATTTAAGCAGCCAACTGTTCTGGCCTATTGCATTATTTATGAAGAGCAATATATTATTCTATTTTATTTTATATCTATTTAGATATAGATAGATATAGATATAGATAAAACTCTATTTGGACCCCTCATTCCCCACCTGCGGCACACCTGTAGCCTTCAGTTTGTGAAACGCTAGTTTAGGCTCACCTCAAGTGGGGGGACAATAGAATAGGCTACAGTGTGCAGATTTCTGTAAGAAATGCTTTTAAAACACTAAGTCATTCGGTTATTCCTTGAATGAACCACTACATGCAATATGCGTGAATCTGAACTATAACAATAATTGTTGACAATAGGCTAATGATTGTTTTGATGCACTGTTGCAGCTTGAAACGATTGTAGGCTAAACTATGTACAAATTTCACGGATCACGTCGACAGCTCAAATGTTACATAATAATCGAATTATACACCTGAGGAAGCGCCACCACAGCGTTTACTCTGCCAAGACTGGAATGTTTTGGCTAGACGCTGTTGTGCGCGTCGACGTGCCTCACCTATATGTGTCAGCTTAGTTTAGCCATGCCTGAGAATATCATACACCTTCGGGGTTGACATGTTTACTTTAAAAAGTAATCTAATAAATTACTGAATTGGAAAAATTAAGAAAAATTCGTGCACACTCTCTGTCACACACGCATACATACACACACACACACACACTCAAGTGCAGACGTCATTTAACTACCTCAGTCACAACTGTTGTGTGATTGGAGTCGAACACCCAGTCGTGGTCGCAGGGTTTAAGCCCAGGTGTGACGCCAAAGCTACCTGAGAGTTGACTGACATTGTTGTTGCTGTTATCGCAGTTAATAGCACTCGCGTTCCAGTCCACATCAAACTTCTGGCACCGGCCGAGAGACCCGCGGGGCGCTGCGCGCGCCCGCAGCTCCTCCGTACTCCAGCCACAGTTGGCCCGGACGCGCTCCGCTCGATCGATTTGGCACCAATGCTCCGGTGAGTTCCCGATAAACACGACCCCGACCAACACGAACGCGAAGGGCACCAGCGGCAGACATCCCAACACAGAAATTCTCCGCTGGTACCGGCCAAAGTCCCCCACGTGGCTGAGAAGTTCATCAAAGGTTGGCATTCTTGCAAGGCGGTGATGAAGTTAGCGGTCTGAACTGTTGCCAGGTTTGATGTCAGTCCTCGTTGGAGGAGTGGCCAAGTGCCATATATTCAATATTTTGTCCCGCCTGCGTTTTTGATATATTTTTTCAGGATATTTAGAAAGTCCAAGAAGAACTACCAATGTAGGCTACTAAGAGTCCCTGTTTTTATATAAATACTGCACATTGTATATGTTTGCCTTGATTTCACTATAATAAAAGATTTTTAATGTAAAGGCCTACTTGATCAGTGTGCCTTGGTTGCCTTATGCAAAGTTACTGTCTATAGTCTCCACAAACAGGACAGACACATTTTCCATACAATTGCCTATGGAGTTTATTATTTGATGTTTATCTTTCATAGACGAGTCACGACAGGTAACACGACACATAACATTTGTTAATTATACTTTATTAGTGCGTTGCTTTACTTTAGTGGATTCTCTCTGTGCATTCCCTGGAAACTCCTGTGGCTGTTCTTCCTCATATACCATTCCAACCATGTCTCAGGGAACCATTTTGCCACCTTGGTGACACGACGAGGTTCATGACAGTCCGGACAACACTCTCTAATCTTTGATGTACTGATATAACACCATGTCTAAACACAGCAGCATGTCCTCTCTCCTCTGGACCCTCATGTTCTACAGTACATCCCCTCACCCATGGTGGGCCTGTGGACTTATCGCAGCAGTATGCAGATGGTGTAAAGCCACCAGAGATCTGTGCTTTCATCTACAGTTACACTTTCTAAAAAGACTTAATTCCAGACAAGTTTGAAACGCAGCAGAAAACATGTTTTTTTTTTTTTTTTTCGACTTTCAAGTCTCTTTTCATCCCTTTTCATCGGCCTCCTCAGATGACTTTGAAACTTTTTTTCAGTGAAAAAGTTGCTAAGATTTGTGCCCAGTTAAATGACCCTTAAAAAATAAATAAATAAATAAATAAAGACATTACTTTGCATAACACGTGCACAGCATCGTGGGATTCGTTACTCCTTTTTTTAATGATAAAGTTTCAATTCAGAAACTAAAAATTTCTTCAGTGAAGTTGTCCAGCAACATGCCACTCGGATCCCATTCCATACACTCTTCTGTAATCCATCACACCTGTTACTTAGTTCTTTTCTAAAAAAAAAAAAACAAGCAACGGTTACACATTTGCTTGTATAGGCTGCACTGAATTCAGCTGATGAGCAGGCCTTTCTCCTTTCCTGTCAAAAGTTGTTTAGAAAGTGATGTTCAAGCAAGTCTCTGATTTTCTATCTCAGAACAATCTACTACTAGACCGTCTGGTTTCAAGATCTGTTACTGAAGCTGTTCTGACAAAGATCCTTTATTACTAATAGGCCTACTAACTTTATAGCTGTAACCCTCCTCTGAGTTGCCGCCTGGACCTGATTAACCCTCATGTTGTCCTCAAATCTTACCGACGTTCGTTATCCTTGGGGTCAATTTGACCCCAGCTAACAAAACTCTTATTGAAAATATTTTTTTTTACACAGTTTTTTTTTGTGGTAGGTACTTAACTAGAGTGTAATAACCACCATCAAAAGCCCTACAAAACAATCCCACCCCCCCCACACCCCTTTATGAACCCTGGAACCCTGGCTGGCAATATGGCCAATCCAGTGTCAACAGCCCAAAGGCTGAGTTTTTGGACTTTTTCAGACCTGCCAAAATAACTTATATGTAATATGTACTTGTTTATGTAATAATGATAATAAGTACATGTTCTCATACTATTACAATAATAATATTCATATTGTGTCAAATATTCATTTACCTCATGTTTCATAAAAATGGGGTCAAATTGACCCCAATACCACCAACGTAACTATTTTTTTTACAGGACATTGGAAACATATTTTTGTGCAAATTTCATGTTTACTCTGTTGTACCCTTCAAATGAGGAAAAGTCATGAAACTTGAAGCAAAACAAAAAAAGTGAACCATATATTTTATGATGTTAAACATGGCTTGGGGTCAAATTGACCCCAAGGACAACATGAGGGTTAATGAACAAGCTGTAGCCTATAAACTGCAGTTTACACCCAGTCAAAAGTTCACATATCCCTGTGTGAGTTCAAGGGAATGCAACTTAAAGAGACCCTATGCAACCCTATGCAACCTTTTCATAGTCATAAAATCGCTTAGAAATCGTTGTTTTGCTTGACTGACCAGTTTTATCGAAAACAGTATTTCCTCCCGCGCCCTGTGTCCCTATTCGCTATTGCAACCTTGCAGTTTGTTCAGGAGGCGATCACTCCTTGTTTACATCTGGAAGGCTGAGACGCGTAAGGAACAAGAAGAACCATGCTTGCAATAGGCATAGACAGTAAAAGATTTTGATCAATCTCAACTTTGATTTAAAAAAAAAAAAAAAAAAAAAAACTTTAGAAAACATTTTTTTTTCTTCCAAAAAATGGGTGGTGCATGCCACAAGCCTGATTGGGTTGATCAAAATGGAAGGTTCTCAGGGCAGCGTATCTAACAAAGGGATGGATTACAGAACAGTCCTACTGGGCCCAGAGGCTCAAGGGCTCAGGGGGCTCTGAAGCTCCAGTCACACTATGTTCTCCACCCGTCATATCTGAATAGAACCACTCAGTCAAATAACACGGGTTGCTGCATGTTATGTGACGTGTCGGAACAGTAGGGCCCCTCAGCCATATAGGCTACTGTGTACGTACTGTATATATGGGGGATGTTCTGCACTCGTCTGAATCTGAATGGGGCCCCCTCAGTCACATAACACAAGTCCAAGTCCATCATGAGTGATAATCATGCTTTGCAATTGGCATCTTTTCGTAGCAGAATGCCTTAAATCCATTTCCACAAAACATGCCACCTGATAGAAACATGTCTGGGGGGCCCTGAGGGGCTGTGTGTGTGTGTGTGTGTGTGTGTGTGTGTGTGTGTGTGTGTGTGTGTGTGTGCGTGTGTGTGTGTGTGCGTGCGTGCGTGCGTGCGTGCGTGCGTGCGTGCGTGCGTGCGTGCGTGCGTGTGTGTCTGAGAGAGGGTGAAGTAGCGAAAGAGGGATGAATATGTTTGGGTGCTTAATGTTGGAAGGATAAAACTGAATGAATCAAGGATCTGATGATGTGAAGAGAATACAAATGGATCTTTAATGTATCTGTTAACTGAAATAGAACAAAAAATACTCATAAATAACTCATACTGTACATTGCATGACAGGATTTATCATCTGTCTAACCTTCAAAATGATGTGTGTCATGAGGTTGGGACAATGGGGGCATTAGGCTAATGCATCTTCCGCATCTTCTTCCGACCGGGTTTGGCAAGAGCTTGAAGTAGCACGTCATTCAAGATAACGGACAAGTGGTTTATCCAATCAAGGCATGACACACATCCATCACATGTTCATGCATTCGAATGCTGTCAAATTAAACTGATGACAAATTGACTACAAGTTCACTTTTTAATTTGAAGAAAGGTCATGACTCCCTCTGGGCCCTTGACAGATGAATGGCCTTGGAATCATCCTAACTCCCCCCTGAGTTAATGGTTTTAACTCAGTGAATTTGTTGCAGAGGTTAACAAAACAGTAATTTGATTCAAACATGCAATTCAATTAAACAATGATCAACTCTAAAAAAGATTCTTTATATACAATTCTTTACAATTCCATACATCCTATTCAGTTTTGAGGGTTGACAGGTGCATTAAGCTGCCTTGTCTTCATCAAGTAAACTGTACACAAACAGAAACACTGACAATATACACTGCCTGTCTTGACATTCAGCTTAGACATTGAGAGGCATAGTAGACCACCCGGAGAGCGACCAATTAAAATTTGAGAAGCTTCGCTTTTTCTATATTACTTGAAATTCTCTCTACACCCGCCGCAACCGATTAATTAAATGCTCTGACATCGAAAACAGAATAACGTCAGTCACCTGTGAAGTCCGCCGGGTTGGAAAAACCCCATCCAATCATTTTACTGTCTGTCAAACTGCTCTCTTGACTCACAAGGTAGCACTGGCAAGTCCGTGTTGGGAGTGATGATGTAGAATAGTGGGTAAAGAAAAAAGTCGGCCATCTTAGAGAGGAACAGGTAGCCAATCTACAAAATCTTGTGTGTGGCGAAGATTACGTAAACTGTTGTTTGCCTGTGATTTTTTTTATTTTTCAACTTTAAGATGTAAATTCATAGTGTCTTTCATGAGGCAAAATGTGTTGTGCTATTGTGGTGGGCGAGCATAGAACAGAGTAGCATTATCAGCCCTGAAGAATAATGATAACAATAATAACCAATCAAATCGGTGTGTCTGATATGGGCGAGCCAGAGGCGAGCTAAACTGATGACGACAGCACTGTAACGTTCAAAGTCAGTAAACATTGGTCGTATGTTATCCAATTGCGCCGAAGTCCGGAATCAGTCAGAGTAGACATTGGTCGCAGTGTTATCCAATTACGTGCGGTGAGATTCTCAAATGCATGCTTGGTGCTGCCCATATTTGTGGCCAGACCCTTAATCTGAAAGATTACCAGGGTCTGGATTTGAGATTGACAAGGATGGATGCAACAACTCAGGAAGTTGATGGTATGGAAATGTACGTATGTATGCTGTTGGGAAATGTACTTATCTTGTTATTTGGTGAAACTTGTTATTTTGAGAAATGAGAATGCACTCCTGATAATGTCAGTTATATGTGTTCTGGTGCAGTGGGTGAGTGGCTGCATACGCTGGTGGCTGGATTTTATCTATTCCGGTTGCGTTTTGAGTACCTCTTATTATATCGTTTTTATTACCAGGAAAACATGCGAACATACAATCCAGACATGCTGTCACCATATAGGAGGGCATGAGGTGGAGCTGAACGAATCTATTCCGAAGACCTTGGCCACGCGAAGGACGCGCCAAAGCACATCTCCTGCTGGTAACATTTAGACAGACCTGCCGTGTGCAATATCCTCCAACGACATACTGTAGGGGGGGGGGGGGGGACAATAACAGCGGTGGTGCCTCTGCATGATAAAGGAAGGAGCGGTCTGCTCGTTGCGTATAGCCCTCAGCGTGACGTGATTGGTATTCCGCTCTCGGCACTGTCTTCTGCTTCGTGTGAGTGACCAGGCACTGGAGAGGCGGCGAAGTTCACCTGTCAATCACTGTTGATAGATACAGAGAGAGAGAGAGAGAGAGAGAATGAAGGAGAGAGAGATAGAAAGGGATTGTTGGTGTCACCTGAGTCTGTATTATATTATACTGTAGCTCTTTGTGACAAGGCAGCACACTCACTGACAGGCAGACACACACACACATACACACAGACACACACACTCACTCACACACACACACACACACACACACATACAGGCAGACGGACAGACACACACACACACACACACACACACACACACACACACACACACACACACACACACAAAAAAAACACCTTTAAAAGCATGTCTATTTCAGGAGGACAGCCATCCTTCCTTCTAAGCTACGTTTAGATAAAACTATGCACCGGAGGAAGTACTCACCTGCTGAGGTTTACTGTCAGAAAGGAATCATCAACCAAAGCCTACTAATCCTGGACCCTGACCAGTCAGTAAGAAAGGATAAGGCTGTCAACTTGTCAGTCCCCTCTGATAATCATCCATCTCACTGATATCTCAGCTGTGAAAAGCACTACTGTAAGGATCTAAGTTCCCAGGCTGATGACATTCCTTTCAATCATATATGGACTCTTGATTAGCTACTGAGTGTGGGCCTATTGTGGACCTCCTGTCACACGTTTGTCCAAAGTCCTCAGAAGTTAACTTGGACCAGGAAATGTAACCAAATGTATTGTCATGTCTTGATTGATTTACTCAAGTGGTTTCACTACAACAATGGTCTCAGTTTCACCTACAGTACTCATCATGTGATCTCCATTCATGTAACCCCTGTCACTGTGTGAACCAATCACAAACTGTAGCCTATAAAAGCGTAGACAAAACATTATTCATGGAGTCTCTTAGCCATGAGCTCCCACACTTCGGTGTGTAGTCATCTTCCTCTGAGCTGGTAAAGTATGTTTCATTCTCTGTCTGTTTTTGTATCTTAGCCTAAGTATTTCTTGAACCTGTTTAAGTAACTTTCACGCTTTGCATTTAGATGTACTTCTGTAATGTGTTGGATGACTAGCTTGTACCTGTCCAATAAATTTGTTATGCTGATCCGCGTAGCCATTATGTACTTATGCGGCTGTGTCCGGTCCCAGGTAACGTGCTAGCGTTATGGATGGCTAGGGTCTAACTACCGCCGCCGTAGGAGTTAACCATCTGGCAAGGGCAAACTGTCTTCGAAATTGACTAATATTATGAAGCGATGGGCCGTTATGTTTTACGGGGGCTGCCATAGAAATGTCTATGGTGATCTGTATCGAGTAATCGCGTCCTAGCACAGCCAGAACCCTCTGTGCTAGTATGTGGTTGTGGAGCAGCACGTATCACAGTATTAATAGTCCAGGTCACCGGGGCAGACACTGAATCCTTTCTAGAAACTAGTAACAATGATAACGTACGGGAACCGCCCGAATTAATCGGCAGTGGAGGAGAATAGGACCCTCAGCATATTCCTGACGATACGGGGTCGGTAAGAATGACTGGTGGCATTTCACAGTAAATAGTTGATCAGACGCTTATGGCTCACATAAGCCTGATCCCGGAGAATTCACAATGTTACTTTCGAAGGCACCACCAGGCTCACCAGCCTGACCCCTGAGAATAATGTTACTTTGAACTAGACCTTCTTATATTTGGCGGAGTCAGCTTTATTAGGATTCAACAGGGGTTATCATTTAATGTCTCAAACAGCGCGCGGCTGCTTCACGGATTTTCCTTCGACCACTTCCTGTTCCCTCATTGGTTCAGAAAAGTGACGTCTTACACTACTGTATGTTCAAACTTTACTCGGTCAAGTTTTCTGTTTATGTTTGCTGTCTAGGATACATCTCCTGTTCATATACGTTTGTTGCTGACTTTGGCCGGGTTTCCCAGATTCGTTAGGAAGCTCTTAAGTGCTCAGAACTTCGTAGGAACGTTCTTAGAGCGTTCTTAGAGCGCTCCTAAGAAGTTCTTAGCACTTAAGAGCTTCTCAACGAATCTGGGAAACCCGGCCTTTGTCTCTTTACTCATTTGGGAGGGCGTATAAACCTGTAAATCAGGTACTGTGTCTGTCTACATTGTTATTTGGTAAACAAATAGTGTGCGTGCAAGCAACGGAGGAGAAGTGCTTTAGTGTCCCTTTAGCGCTAGTCATTTTGCTGTTCTGAACACTGGCAGTTCTCTGCGCATGCGTTGTCTGTCACTGCTTGAGCTCGAGCATGTCAGATTACG
>NC_084994.1:36143022-36145522 GCF_963854185.1 Sardina pilchardus
TTTACTAAAGCCACTTTTGAAAACTGTAGAGGTCATCCACCTGATTTGGCAGGTAATCTGCCGACCTATGGTAGCGTAAGTGAACTACGGTGTTCCAGACTAGCTCGCTGAAAGGAGATCTGGATAGGCATGGCCAGGCTAGTGTTGCCCTGCGTTATGTTACTGGCGTGTATGAACATTATTACGTTCTTGGTTCAGACATTTTATTATATTATTGGCTCGTTTTATTACATTATTGGCTTTATTACACTAAAACTATGAATTTGTTATTGTGTTATTGGCTGTTATTGCGTTATTGGCCGTAATTACGCTATTGGCCGCTATTGTGTTATTGGCCGTTACTTTGTTATTGGCCATTATTGCGTTATTGCTCGCTATTGGTCATTATTATGTAATTGCCCGTAATTACGTAATTGGCTGCTACAAAGTACGTAATCCTTAATTTCTCTGGGGAGAGTGGTCTTTGCAATAACTGTAAATCACTTTGGAATTAAAGTGCCACCTAAATGAATAAGCATAATGTGTGAGTCTTAAAAGTCTCACAAAAAAGAATAAATACCTGAACCACACATCAAATTATGCCATAGAGTGAATGACTCAGCAACCTGGAGTTTTTACAGATGTAAACTTGAACAGAGTTTGGAATTAAAGTGCCACTCAAATGAGTAAGTATAATGTGAATCTTGACGCACATAAAAAAAAAAACACCTCACACACCTCAATGACTCAGCAGCAGCTTGCGTTTTTACGGATGTGAACATGAATATGTATAACGTGACGCACACACACAAAAAAAGAATAAGTATAATGTGACGCAAAAAAAAAAAAAGAAGAAATAGCTGAACCACACACCGAATGCCGTCATACATAGAGTGAATAACTCAGCGACCTGGAGTTTTCCACAGACGTGAACTTGAGCACAGCGCTACACAGTGCTACGGAGGACAAGAGCAGACGAAGGGCACCAGAGGACTCGGCCTCTGAGTAAGATGTCCGCAGTAGGAACAGTCACTATGCACTCAGTCAATACACCCCCACTGCAACACAGCTAATGGAGGCCAGACAAGAGCTGTTGTTCTGACAGTGACAGGAAAGGTCACAGGAAAGGTCACAGCCTAGGATGTGGTGGAATGTACTGTTCAGGAATTTGGCGGATAGGTATGCAGTAGATTGATAGATCAATACATAGATAGATAGATAGATAGCTATATTGATTGATGATTAATTAATTGATTGATTGATTGATTGATTGATTGATAGACAGATTCAGACCTGTTCTGCTAATGTCACAGGACATGGTGGAATGTACTGTTCAGGAATTTGGTGGATAGGTATAGATTGATAGATCAATAGATAGATAGATAGCTATAATGATTGATGATTGATTGATTGCTAGACAGATGAATAAATACATATAGATAGATAGATAGATAGATAGATAGACAATATATTTATCAAAAGGGATATTTAACATTAAAATGTAGCCCATGTCTGTGTACTGAACACTAAATAAGATCTTTCAATACTGCTCTTTGGTTTCATACAGTGTGTACCTCAGTGAATACTTCCGAATACTGTAATAAATCACAAGTTATAAGTTATAAGTTATGCAATCATCCATGTTTCTGTCGCTACACTGTCTCTTGAAAAGTGCCGGGTTGCCATGGTCAACTCTACTGGGAGCAAAACATTTTCTCAAGACTCTTCACATTTGAAAACTCATTTACAATCTAATAACCTGAAAAGCATTTTTGGAACTTCCTCTTCACCACATACTGTAGGCTATTAGCCCCGGGGAGATGTTAATGATATCTGTCTTTCTTTCTTTCTTTTCATTCTTTCTTTCTTTCATGGTGTCTTGTGTTTCCCAGTATTTTTCCGCTACGCGTCATTAGCCAATAGCAATGGCGCAGAGGAAGTGAGGGCACCTCCATTTTGTCAGAGCCAATGGTGCTTACGGCCTGAGGGTGTGCGGCGCGTTGTGGTGCTATTCCAGTCACGCAACAGGGAGGGATATCTAGAGGGTATAGAACACACTGGTGAGGAGGTTTAGCCCAAGTTCCAATGAGAGAGTGAAGCGTTTGGGGTGGGTTGGGATAAACCACTACACGTCCAGCAGTGTGTGTGTGTGTGTGTGTGTGTGTGTGTGCGTGTGTGCGTGTGTGTGTGTGTGTGTGTGTGTGTGTGTGTGTGTGTGTGTGTGTGTGTGTGTGTGCATGCATGCTTGTCTGTCTGTCTGTCTGTCTGTGTGTGTGTTTGAGTGTCTATACAAGAAGAAAGATGAGAGGGAGATTCTAAATGATTGACAGTAAGGGTTATTATTATTGGGTGGATAATATATTAAATATTGGTGATAAGATTTAGTCCCCTAACTCATCATGAGAACAAAGCAAAGTCAACACAGACTGATGGCAGACCTCTCCCACAGACCACAGTAACTGTGGCTATTTAAACAGTGTGTGTGTGTGTGTGTGTCTGTGTGTGTGAAGAAACTTTGCGA
>NC_084994.1:36150522-36175522 GCF_963854185.1 Sardina pilchardus
CAAAATTGCTTGGAGAGCTGTGTGCGCAGAGGAGGGGATATTAAAGTCATAGATGCTTTATCTCTCGCGGGCCTTATCTTTACGATTTTCGGGGGTGGACCAATCGCACATTTTCGTCAGATGCATTTTCACACCGGTGGGCGAAGCAGAGCAGGATTTTGGGGGGGACTGTGGGAGCCCGGGGACGGGGACGCGGACGCCCTCGCGCTTTTTTGGCAAATGACCCAAAAAAACAGACTCGGCTCGTCTGAGGGGGTTCTCACAAGAGGGACTCGCTAGCGCCAAAGGTCACGATGAATCACAGAGGAGCAAAAACAGCGGAGTAATTATAGAGGCAACGCAGCCCCCCCCCGTGGAAACTAGACGAGCGCGCGAGAGATTTTTTAGCAAACGACCCGGCACAGACTCATCTTCTCTTGGGTCACGCGCGAGTCGAAAAGGTCACAGAAGAGCTACACGCTGGAGTAATTATAGTTAGCAGCCCGGCTTGCCGAGCCAATGCAGTCTCTAGATTGTGGTGAGAAATGTGGGAGAGTGAGATATGTCGTGGCAAGCAGCGACGGTTCAAAAAATGCTATTCTCCGATTCAGTCACGGTGCTTGGACCCATATTGGCAAGTGCACAGATAAGTCCGAGTCACCATGCCTCCTGTTAGATAAGGGTATAGGGCTCCTACAACCAGCTGGGATTGGCTCTTGGAATTCGGCATTATGATTAGCAATGGGAGAGGGCTGAGATTTTACAAGCGGATGCAGTCTCTATAATCGTAGCTGTTAAAGCAATTTGCCCTGCGGGTAGGTGGAAATGTAAACGAATTCCAACCATGAATATTATGCTCGTTCGACTTGATGCAGCGCTGCTCAGATCTGACTTCAGGTGATGTGATGCACGCTGGGTTCAACACAATGCATGCTGGTTAGAAATGCTGTCTGGCTTCCCCTGGCATGGCAGGAAGTCACCATGCAGGATGTTTGCCTGAAGAAGAAGACCCAGCAGGGTCCAAACGTTGCCTATCCTTTTATTATAACGTTAAATGTGGAAGTTTAACGTAGGCTAGTGTTGCGGACATTAAATTTTTTTCACTGGAGTCACCAGGATGTTTGCCTGAAGAAGACCCAGCAGTAGTGATGCGCGGGTGGGCTTTTTTTAAAACCCGCACCAACCCGACTTTTCAGGAGATCCAAACCGCCCCGCCCAATCCGCAAAAATATGTTCGAATTGTGACCCAAATCCGACCCGACCCGCGGAAAGGAAAAAAACGCACCTATAACGTCTTTCGTAGCCTAATTAGCCTAATTCTCCCACATGAGGACAACTTCCACACCATTCATAATCTGCAGCCTAGACATAGCAAGTTTACAATCATAACAAGTTTACATTCATATTTCCCCTTGCAACTTCATAGGCTAGCCTAGGCCTACTTTTGCGTGAAACACTGCCAAGCATTTAACAAGCACAGCTGTTTATTCGTGTATGACAGAAGCAAGGTGTTCTCACATTGTGCACAACCTTCGATATCCCAGATCATTAGGCTCCATGTCCATAAAGTAGCGAATGCGTTTTCAGTCATCACGCATGGCGCAATTGGGTGCTGAATTTAGGAGAAATTATGTTTTGCGCTCGACCACACCGTGTATTGCAGGCGCATCGCCACCTAATATGTCGGAAGTTAACAAGTGAGAAATGTGCATTTTTACTTTTTTTACCCGACCCACCCGCAATATTTAGAAAAAACTACTAGGCCTACCCAAATCCGCCCGACCCGCGGGTAAACCCGCGGATATCCGCGGGTAATGGGCTGAACCGCGCATCACTACCCAGCAGGGTCGAAACGTTGCCTATCCTTTTACTATAACGTTATATGTGGAAGTTTAAAGTAGTTGTTTCGGACATTACATTTTTTTCACTGGAGTCACCAGGATGTTACCATGTCACATGACCTTAAGACCTCGTGGGAGCGAGGCACCTGCAGTCAGCTTGTGCTGCTGCTCACCACAAATGACGGACCATTACAACAGCTGTGTCTTGCCATCCATTAGGTGAACGACTAAAAAACAATCTCGCAATATCAATGGCCTTGCTCCCAGAAACAAGTCAAGGGCATCTTATATGCTATTTACACCTTGAGATTGGGTGCCCCTCATACGCCCACATGTCAAAGAAATCCTGGCCCATGTCAACACACACACGCACACACACATAAAATCTGAAATGCTGAAAAAGGAATATTATCAAATAGGAAGGAGACTGGAGCACACTGATCTCAAGTTTATTGTTTGCACCATTAAAGACTGCAAGTGAGATCAGTGTGCTCCAGTCTCCTTCCTATTTGATTCTCCTGAAAGTCCTACTGAGAAGCACCTGAAACAGCAGACGATTTTGGATTTTGGATGCGCAGAGTTCTTCATTTGAAAAAGGAATATTATCCTCAGTGTATTTGAGTGACAACCACTCTCATGTAGAACGACAGCGCTTGTCCATCTGGATGCATCGGCGCATCACTATTTTATGCGTGCTGTGCTCTGTGCTGTGCACGCGGTGGCCCAAAGGGAGAGTACCTGGACAGCAGTTACCAGGACAGAAGTAATGCGACTTCATTACAGTTAAAGGAATAGTTCGGAACTTTGGACATAGGACCTCATTTCCAACTTAGCTGGGGTGATACAGGTCGGTGGAGACTGTTTACTTCATTACCGTTAAGGCCTTGGTCTGCGCATAGTCACCCACATGAGTGTGGCGCACTCCACTTTCGACGCTCGATTACGTTAGATTTGGTTGTTTTCAATACGATTCTGCACCGCGGTTTTGAACTCTGTGTTGATTGCAATGCATGTCTAGTTTGATTGGTGGGGCTCAATTAATATCCATCGCATATCGTATGCTTCTCGTTGAAACATGTCGTGTATGTATCAGCGCTAACTCATGTCTAGGGCAGTATGCGTAGCGGAGCCCGGTGCCGACATGCATGCGGGACACACCCGGCTTATGACATTTGAACTCTGTCGACACCTCCGTTGGTGTGCGGGGTTGTGTTCAGAACGATATTGTCAAAGTAATCGAATGTCGGAGTGCACCGCACTTACGTCAGCGCTTAAGACTCCTCCCCAGCATGTCTGCTGCCGTGTCAATTACAATTTGTGTCTACTTTTGTCGGTTTCGCTCAACAGAAATCAATTGTACATGTACTGTACATCGAATGCAAAATGTTGGCAGCGTCGACATGATTGCGTGGTGTAGTTTGCCGACACAAAGTCAAGTCATGTTGGAGGCTGTACATGGAGCTCTTTAAGACTCCGCCTCCACACATCTTGGGTAAGGTGCGGTGCACTGAGGAGACGTGGCGACAGGGATGAGGAGAGAGGGAGGTGGGGAGAGGAGGTGTGAATGCCTCTTAGTGTTGTTTGGCTTTGTTTTGGCTTTGTTCTCGACATTATTTAATCCATTTGACATTGCTTTTGAAAGCAGGGCGGGGGGGGGGGGACACAACACGCCTATGGTGATATGCTTTCTTCATGAGTTTTTTTTTTTTTTTCTTACACAGGGTGTGTCACATACCCCCTAGCCTAGAGAAGAGGCCTGCTCAGAAGTGACAAGCAACAGCAACAAAGATGTCAATATCACAGCCTCGGTGAGGATGCATTTCAAGACTGTCATTGAAATCAGTTCTCTCTCGCAGATTGATCTGGAGAGGAAGATGAAATGAGAATGGACTCTATCCGTAGAGCCACTGACAGCGTATTCAAGGATGTTAAAATGTTAAAATAATAGAGAACCCCCCCGCATCCCCCCCCCCCCACCCCACCCCCCAGCACACACAAACAGGGTGGACCCTCTGGAGAGATGACCACTACATCATCCAGGTAGACGAAACCTAAACGTTAATCTAACAATTGCTCATTCAGTGATGCTGCCATGGAGATATGAACTGTGAGCTGCATCACTCACTGCTGTCAGTATCTATGGTATGCGAAAGCTCATTTCTATGGTATACGAATGCCCAAGATGCACACCACTGACAGCACGTCTATTCTATTGGACAGTCCTATCGACAGAAGCATCCATCAGCACCACAGGGAATGACCGAGCGTATCAGAGAGCTGATGGTCTTTTGGGCCCCCACCGTCGACTTCAAGGCAGCGCTGCCTTGCCTGACCCTGACCCTAACGCGAACGCGCTGCCTTGTCGATGTCGAACTTTGAGGGCCCCCATGAGGCCATATATCGAACGCAAGATGATCGATGACCGAAACCTTTCCCACAGTCCCAAACTCTATTATGTCCGTGACCAAATTGTGTGCCAGGTGTGCTTTTTTTTTTTTAGCAGCTGTCAGGATCTGTCACATGGGAGATCTCACCAGAGGCTCCATACATAATACATCACAACCAAAGGAACCAAGGCCAGGTTTTTTACGGGAGTAGTGTATCTAAGAGCTCCGGAAAGATGGAATGTGGAATGAGAGGAGAATGAGAGGATTGCCGAGAAAACCGAGGCTGGATTGGATGTGTGAGAGAGATTTGTGCCTCTACAGTGTCACACCGCAAACCGCTCCTACTGCATAGCTATTTTACAAGCCTTTATTTTGAAAACAGCGAATAGGAGGGAGGGGGTGAGTGGAAGAATCACAGGAAGGATGGAAGGTGGGATAGAGAGAGAGAGAAAAAAGTGAAAGGATGAAGATGATGAGAGCGGACAGAACAGAGGGGGGCTGGAAGGGTAGAGCATTTTAGAAGGGGGGAGAAGAACGGAAAGCTAGAAATAGTAACAGCCACCCCGTCACCCCTATGACTAAGCCCTGCCTTGTCTGAAATAGCAGAGAGGTTCGGGGTCAGTGGAGATGTGCAGATGTCAAACGTGTGAGCAGAAGATGACAGGTAACCTCTTGTGCTCAGCTCACACACCCAAAATACTGTAGTAGGTCTTTGTATAAAGGCCTTTGTTTTACACGGATGGAAAAAAACTAATGGGAAATAAAACAAATGGATGAGAGAGGGAGAGAGAGAGAGAGAGAGGGGAGAGAGGGAGGGAGAGAGAGCATAACACTATTGCTGCTTGATATATTGTCTCATTCTAATCTGTTAATATTTAGTTTTGACGATACTGTGTCCAAACTTTGAGTTTTGTCAAACAGAGTGAGGATAAGAGAAGAAGGTAGGGAGAGAGGGAGAGAGAGAGAGAGAGGGGAAGATAGAGGGAGAGTGAGAGTGATGGGAAGAGGGAGGGTGAAATAGGGCCCCAGTATCGGGCATCAGGCCAGAGTGTTGCTCTTCTCTTGAATAGACCGCCCCCGCCCCCCAACACACCCACCCACCCACACACACACCACCACCAGACATCCATCACACATCCTTCACAAACAGGCTGCATCACACCCTGAAGCACACACCCCAGTGACGTCAAACAATGATGCAGGAATCCACGAGGGAGGGTCGGGAGTGTGTGTGTGTGTGTGTGTGTGTGTGTGTGTGATATAGACTTGTGCCTTGGTCACATACAGTTGAGTAGCGTATCGTGTTGACAAGTAACCTGTATACATACAATACGTGCACAGCCTGTTACTCACGACGCATACAGCGCATTCCCAGACTGACACGATACAGCACAACAACTTGCACTCTGTGCCATTGCGTTGCATAAAACACAATGTTAAAACATAACATGCATACAGTTGGAGTCAACAGACTCGTTTTAAATCCGAACACCTCGTACAAAGTACACAACTAAGGTAAAACACGTCGAGGGCGGATTTGTTACAGAGGCTCGCCTCTGGCTAACTGGCTATTTCTGGGCTCTGATGGACAGGAGGACAAATGAGTTCTTGAAGCGGTTGAGGCAGAACTCGGGGGACTGTGTGTGGCACCGGCCCCGAGGGGAGAGGCTGGCGGTGAGGGTGGAGGAGGACTCGGCCAGGGGTCAAACATCAGTGTTGACCCGCGCCTGTCCGTCTGATGTTTGCGATGTTTGTTTCATCAAAGACGACAGCCGCGAGAGAGTACATGGGAGTACACACTGCCCGACTGACATTGCTCTCTGTCTCTCTCTCTCTCTGTCTCTTTTTCCTCTCTTTCTCTCTCTCTCTCTCTTTTTCTGTGTCGCTCTCTCTCCCTGTTGATCTGGGCGTTTAGCTGTTCACTGAGCTTACCGAACTGGGGTGAGCTTCCATACTGCAAGACACTCTGGAGAACAGTGTAAGACAAGAGGAACCTTTCTGGTGGATGCCCAAGACCCTCCGCCTACGTTAGACCCTGGTGGAAAGCCATCGACAAAGACAGGAAACATGATGCAGCGTTTTTAAAGAAAGTCGTTTATTGAATAATTAAGGTTAAGCCTTAAGGTTAAACTGAGTGTGTATGATGAGAGTGACATGAGTGTGAGGTGCATTAAGGGAAAATAGCAAAAAGAATAATCAAAAGTAACAGCACAACGAAAGCACAGGCCCCAGCAAGGAATCTGCCTCCTAAACAAAAATAACCCCAGTAACTGACATCTTTTGCATTATCTATTTATCTGACACAAAGCGACTTTACAGACTCCACTTACAGTGCCTTGCTCAGGGGCACAACTTGGGACATCTCCAAGGATCCAGGGAAGAGGGAGCAGCAGACATCTTGGGACATCTCCAAGGATCCAGGGAAGAGGGAGCATCTCCAACAGCTTCATTGGTTGCCAGTTAAGTCACGCATCGCCTACAAGATCCTCCTGCTCACCTACAAATCTCTCCATGGACTCTCACCTCAATACCTCACTGATCTCCTCCACCCCTACACTCAGTCACGCTCCCTGCGGTCCTCTGACAAGGACCTGCTGGCCATTCCCCGCACCAGGTTGCGGACTTTTGGGGACAGGGCTTTTTCTGTCAATGCTCCCACACTCTAGAATACCCTACCACTCCATGTCTGCTCTGCCCCGTCCCTGTCCATGTTCAAAAAGCACCTCAAAACATTTCTCTTCACAAAGTCCTTTGACCCCTAACACCCCCCCCCCCTCTCTCATTTGTTAAGCGACCTTGGGTATTATGAAAGGCGCTATATAAATCCAATATATTATTATTATTATTATTATCTCCAAGGATCCAGGGAAGAGGGAGCAGCAGACATCTTGGGACATCTCCAAGGATCCAGAGGGCCATCTCACACACACGTTCACAATACTGCTGATGGCCCCATCAGTGCCTCTGGCCTCTGGACTGCTAAGGATCTATCTGCAGGCCTGCATCCAGCCGCCACCCCAAATCAGAAAAAGCTGGGAGGTTATGCAAAATGTAAATACAAAATAAATAAATAAATATTTTTTAAAAAACTTCACATCTGAGTTGCTCCGGTGAACCCCTTTTTCTGTAAACACAAACAGTATGTGTGATAACATACAAATCTCGTAAACATGTATTTATAGCTGTAAAAACGACAGTAAACGGAGCACTATAATAAGTTGGATAGTTGGATAAAGGCCCTCTTCTCTTTAGCACAGAGGAGTCCGATTTCCAAAAAAATACCCGTAATTTCCCGACTTTTAGCCGCGGCTTATACATTGATTTTTCTAAATTTCTTCAGCTATGAGGTTAATACACAGGGACAGTTTATATGGTATCAATATGGTTTTGTTTCTTTTATCTTGCATAAAACACTGTCCCGGGGCTTATACACAATGCGGCTTATATGAGGGAAATGATTGGTCTCACCTTTTCCACTTTACCTCGGTCCATGTTAAACCAGCTCAGGCCCAGATAAGACGGTGGCATTTCTGCACCACGTCTAAATACAATTTCTTCTTTTGCATCTTTACTTCTAAGAGAATCTGTCTTCTGGGAGGCTCTTTTTCATACCTAATCATGCTGCCAGTTACCCATGGATTAAAGTGAAAAAAAATCATCTGACTGAAATTTTTTTGTCCAAAAAAAAAAAAAAAAATGACACATGCAAGTGATACAAATCAAAGGGCCTTAGCATAGACCTACGTAAAATAGGGCCATACAGACTAATTGTACCCTCCGTTTACAAGTAACACATTTTAAAGTAGGCCTAGCTATTCAATACTGCAGACTGTTGCTTATTAAGAGTGCTCCCAGGGCCGGCCATAGCCCAATTCCCCCCCCCCCCCCCCCCAAAATTTTTTTTTAAAGGGGGTTGGGGGAGAAAATTGGGGAGATTAGGGCCAGCATTACGCCTAAAATACATGTATGTCTCCAAAACATTCCTCATCTGTTATCAGACATGCATGAAAACAATTAAAACTCACAACCATAGGTTATTTACCGTCAGATAGGCCTCTGTTATTGAAGATTTGGAATAATTGATTTGAAATGTAATATGCTAAAGAATTCTGATGTTTTCTGATGTCAGGATGTAATTTGGTGTAACTTTACTTAGTGTGATTAGGCCCTAGGTGACATGTTGTTTAATTAGGTGCATGTCACTTTAAGAGGTTTTAGTTTTTGGGTAAGAACGTGATGCACGCACGGCATGAATGTTCCATGGTTTTTCTGACCATGTTAGTCGTGTCAATTATATGAGTCTGAACTGTGCTTTTTGTTACAATAAACATTCAAGAACATTAACTGGAAGACAAGACGTTTTTATAAGAACACGCGTCAGTAATACTGTAGGACTCCTATTAGATAAGTTTCATTAATTGGAAACGGACCTACGACTTTCTCTTTGAAGAAGACAAATTAGGCAAACTTTAGGCTATAGACATAGCCTAAGCTACTGGATCCCTTTGAATTGTATAAGTTAACCTTGTTGGCTTATTATAATTATTTTTAGAGAAATTAGTAGTTAAACTGAAACAGTAGGATAGCCTAATAGTGGCGTGGCGCAGACACACACTTTCCCGTAGTCTGTCTCTGCGTTTCGGGCGCACCCGACTCTATTAATATTAATAATGACCGAAAGTAGGCTATAGCCATGTTCTTTTTGACAATTCATCTTTAAGCTCCCCAACACTGCCGACCTCTAAGTAGCCTAATTTGATGAGATCGGGGAACTACACAGCAAGTGCGGACAAGAAGTCATCGCAAACAACGCAGACCTTTGCGCAGCTAGTGCGTGGATGTCTGTCCTGATGCTATTCTATAGCCTACTATTACAACTGGCGAAACAACTGTTTATTTTCCTTTTACTTTTATGAAGAACAATTAGCCCAAATCATAGACAAATTAAACTGGAAAAAAACAACAGCATTCCTGAACTTCTGCATAGCTTGTTTAACCTACAAAAGCCTAATAGGCTGCGGCTCCAATGTAGGATAAATCAGGACTGTTCTTTCATCTGTTTCAATAGACCTTTCTTTCGTTTATTATTGAATCATTATGATGTTGATGATTATTATTATTAGAAGTAATAGTAGTATCAGCCTAATAGTGGTAGTAGTAGCCTGGTAGCAGCCTAATGTTCATCAACGCAGGTGCACCAACGCACTTATTTATTTATTTTGCGCATTGACATCTAGCGCCTCCGGTTGACGGAAATCCGTCGTAGCGACGGAAAACTTTAATCCATGGTTACCCTCCTTTTGTTTTCTTTTCTTTATCATAAACTTTTCCAGCACTTTCTTGGCCCCATCCCAACTCTTTTGAAACGTATTGCTGGTATCAAATTCAAAATGAACATATATTTTCAACATTTGAAATACTGTCTGCATCCTTTTCGCAGCTAAATATTAAGTTATGAGATTTGCAGATTATGACATTCTTTTTCTTTTTTTTTTTGCATTTAACACAACGTCTCAACTTTTGTCTGATTTGGGTCCAAGCATTCAGCAATTCCTTGCTTGACACCCACACACATACACATGCACACACACACATTAATTGTGTCATTTGGCCTCGGCAGCACACATTCAATATTGATGTGCGCATCCTCAAGGGCAATGGGCTGCAATCCCACAGGAGGGTGACACGGGGTGTGGTGTCACTCAAGCACACCGCAGATCAAATTTATCATTCAAGATTTCACATCTGTTGACGTGTGTGTGTGTGTCGGCATTAAATGGTTCCTAGAGTGTTGATGAGTGTCCATATTGTGAATGTATAAAGTGCATTTAATGTTAAAAGTTGCAATTGGTGAGGATGATAAGAGGTGGAGAAACTCTATTTCTGAAATTTCAGAAACTGTTTACTTGCATTTAGCCTCCTCTGAATCTGTGTATGTGAGAGAGAGAGATAGAGAGAGAGAGAGAGAGAGAGTGTGTGTGTGTGTGTGTGTGTGTGTGTGTGTGTGTGTCATGTGAGCACCAGTATTTTGTTTGGCATGTGTAGGACGTGCGAGGGCCATTTCCAGGGACGGTGACCACTGAGGCTAAAATGACCGACCTCTGCAGCTGCCCGCTGGATATTGACGCCGTAGGCGATCGCCTGAACCGCCTGTGGCCCTAGCAGCCACCGTGGAAGTGACATTTCAATGTGTGGTATAAGATAGTCTCTGCTCTGGGACACTGGCAGTCGGCTGTGAGCGCTGTGTGCTTATGGGCATATAGTTGTCTCCCTGCTGGCACTTTTGACGGTGTGGCACTCTGGGCTAGTAATGTGTGATGGGTGGAGAGAGAACGGCTACATCATCTGTGTTCTGATGAGCAGTGTTCAGTTGGCATGTGTATAGTGATGTCGCCCACTAGTGGCAGCATACACTCATTGCACGCATCCCCTATTATTGACATGAGTGGGTGGATACAGCAGTAATGTAAACACATTGAGGAGTGTTTCTCTTTTATTAATATGCCTTGTTGTCAGTGAAACAGTTTCATTGACAAGGCTGTGGTTTTACTGTCTGGAATCATATTTACGGTATGGTTTTACAGTTGTGTTTGTACTGCAGTTTATTGCTGGACTAGGTAATTCATTGAAATACAGGAAATATAATAGTTTTACATTTCTTTTTCAGTTCTTTTTAAAAAGTGTGATAGACGTGTCTAAATTATAAAGATTACATTTGACATTTGATTAGATTTGGTTCATTGGTACATATACTGTAATGATTCAAGCAATTGAATGTGTCTAATTGCTTTTTTTTGGGGGGGGGGGGGACTATTCAACAGAAAAACTGCATTTTGACAGAGAACAAGTACATAAGCAATTTCATGGATGTGCGAAAGAATTTGCTATTTGTTGGAGAATACACAAATGACTAGAAGATGTGGTAGTTGAACTAGTATTTTTGAGAATTTAAATTCTGATAAGATAACTGCACCAAAATGACTGAGGGTTTGTTTCACCAAACAAAAGGCCCACTGCATTTCAAGCAATCTGGGAGTTTTGAAGACTTTGATTGCCCTCTGATCTCCCTTACTTGTATTTTCTTAAACCAATAACATAAGTTCAGTCCTCAGGGTGCACATACACAATTGATATCTCAACTCTACTGTGAGTCACTTGAGGTAAAAAAAAAAAAAAAAAAGGTTGTCACAAGTAGAAGTTGGGCGTGCATGAAACTGTGGCCGCTGTAACCTGATCCGTCTTACTGATACCAGTCTGTCCTGATTTCTTTCCCCTTTGATGCAGTCACGGCAGAAGACTATCAGAGATGTTTATGGCAGTTCAGACGCTGTCCTCAAAACAGCGTACACAAACAAAAACAACAGCTGGAGCCGATTTCGCTACGCGCTGCTCCACTGCGGCACTCCCGGGGTGCGCAGAATTGTTTCTCTGGTCGTCACGCACGATTTGTTTAAAGAACAGTGATGTTGTGTTCACGTTTACGTTACGGGGTAATCACAGCGACACGATAACAGAAGAGAGAACGTTTGAGAACGTTTGAAGCACACCCCCGCTCCCCCCTTGGCCAAGATGTCCCACAGTTAGGTAAATATTATGCACATGACATGCACGAAAGATCTTTCACAGCATAAGAACTGACTGATATCTACTGAGCCAAATGGAATGAGGAGATGGGAACAGAGGCCTACGGGCTTTGATTCAGACCATTTGTGTGTGTCCTTATCACACAACACTGTGTTTTATTCTCTGCATCTGTACTCAATGATAACAAAGCTGAATCTCATTTGTGTGTATCTTTACTGGGTAAAGGTGCTATTTTACACTTTCCATTTTAGTAGCCTAGTCCTTGAAAAGCGTTTTGTAACGCTTATCTTATACTCACTTAATCTAATGTGATGTCCAAATAGTTCAAGTAGAATAGCACATGTCATTGTTTGATTACTGAAACATAGTGATGGGAGATTGCCTGGAGTCGAGGTAGGTGTATCAGAGTTAGTTGTGTACGGTTTACTTTTACAGGGCTGATAGACGGGACATTATCTGTGCCTGAAATGATCAAACACATTCAAAGACAATAGAGAATACATGGCCAAGTTCAAGCCTGAATTCAGGCACCACGTCTGAACACTATCAGGCCTGCTTTTATGTTACTCTATAGTCAGATGAAATGACATCGGAGCTGTGTGGAAGTACAGATTCTCTCAAGAAAAGGTTTGTAAGGAAAATTATCTGTTTGCTTTCCCTTTGTGTGTGTGTGTGTGTGTGTGTAGACTGACCTAATTCACTTGTGGTCACTGAATCCTGGCGAACGTCCAAGAGCCTAACCTGCAGGTTAACAAGAGAGAGACAGACAGTGAAAGGGAACGGGCGGGCATCAGAAAAAGAATGGAAAATAAGTTTCTGTGAAAGTGTGGGAGGGTGAAAGAGGGGAGACAAAGAGATCCCAAAGAATAGAAAGAGAGGAGGAACGCAGTTTTTGGAACTTGAAACTGCACTCTTAGAAAAAAAAGCGCTAGAACCAAAAAAACATGCTTCATTAATGGCACCCCTAAATGGTTCTTGAAACCATGTGGAAGGGTCCATCAAAGGAACCCCTTAGGGTTCTGTAAAGCCTGCATGGTTCTATATACTGTAGCACCCCCAAGAACCCTTTTGTGGAACTGCCGTGAGCTGTACTGTACTGTAGATCTGCCACGTTACTGTCCATCAGCTCGCATTAGCTGCAATGTCACACATTAGGAGTGAGTGTGAAACCTCACCAGCCAGCAAGTGTCAAGAGGTGTCAGACAACGTCTGGTCTACGCCCCAGGAAATACCAGGGCCTGCTTCATGACATAAATGAACTGATTACCGTCGACTATACCAAATAAGGGCACAGTTTCCCTCAAAATACTTTGAGATTCATGGGAGTGTCTCTGTAGAGAAAGTTATTTAAAAGCTGTTCATCAATCTTTGGTTATTCATTTACAGTACAACAAGAATATGGGCGTGCGCAAGCCTACTTACAACAGTTCTGTGCAAGCAGAGCCTTTGTGTTGGAAGGCTGTTCTTCTGAGGGGCCGTGAAGAAATTAGGTCTTTTCAGGGAAACTTTCGCTTTGCCTGGAACGACACACACACAACTGTCATGGTTGTTTGGATAAAGTGTTTGCTACCTCGTTAAATTACACTCCATTCGCCAACTTTGATCACTGAAACAGAATCCTAAATCCACACAAACTCCTTCAAATGGCTTCGGCCTGGGTGTTTAGTGTGATCGTGTATGAAAAGTTTGTTTTCATCTCTCCATAACGACACACCCATCACTGCAACAGATCTGTCTATCTAGATTATACGCTCATAGCAGTAATGGAAAGCGTAAAACAACCTGCAATCTACATTACATTTTTTTCTTCTATGAAAGATTTAAAATATATATTATTTAAGAAAAAAACAACAAACAAAAAAAGATTTAGGCTATATAAGCTATGTTCATCAGCAGCATGTTTACACGTTCCTTCACCATTCAAATCCCATTAACACTCTGGATAGACTCTCAACATTGTTCGAGCATGAGAAGGACAGCTTCAAAAAGAAAACCCCTCCTTATGCGCATAGAGGAGACAAGCACTTAGCTGAAGCTCAGGCTGAAGCACACGGTGTCTGGGGCCAACTTCTGCGGAAAACTAGGGCAGGAACGAGGAGGCTGGTCTGTGGCGTTGTTACGGTTACTGGGGCGTACGCAATCAGCCTACAGGAAGTGCCTGTGTTGTTCACGCACTAGATGTGAATCTGAGATAGCTGGACTGGGAGTGCAACAGCCCTTCTTTTTTTTTTCTTTTTCTTTTAAACAGAAGCATTCAGAGAAGGTCTGCACTCATCACCTTTGAGAGTGAGGATAAAGCCTACCTTACACTGATAGACTTTGACAAGATTTGGGAAAGATTCTTGAAAGAGTAAAGCTTGAATGAGGGGCATCAGTTAAAAGACTACATAATCTTTCAAGAATCTTTCCCAAATCTTGTCTATCAGTGTAAGGTAGGCCTGAGAACCAAACAACACCATAGGGCCTCTCATATTTTTCAGGCATGCGTGCCTTGTCTCTGTATTTTAAGTTACTTGAAGCACAAGATTAACCACACAAATTTGAATGTAGTTTACATTCCCCATTAAAAGTAACAAAAAACCCCAAAACATCTCATGTATAATATAATCTATTATATTATAAATATAATATACAATACATAATAATACACCTAAGAAGTGTCCTAACTGCAGTGTACACTGTGGTAGGCCAGTAGTAAGGACACTTATTATAGTCCCTAACGTGCATCTTGCTACAATATAACAGACTCAAAGAGTACAACGTATTTATTTATTTAGTTACGGCTAATAGAATCAAGGATAAGTAGACTGCATAAAGGATAAAAATCAGAATGATCACTCATCCAGGGTGTTCCACATCTGATGTTTATGGGAAACATTCTTCACATCATGTACAGTACAGATGTAACAATGCGTAAACAGAAAACATGTAATTAAAAATAACAAGAACAAATCACAACAACACATTCCTCTCCCTTTGAAGGCACGGTGAAGCTAGGAGCACTAGGAACAAAGCGCCGCTAATCTCTGCGTTCTAATCACTTGTGTGGGACCCCAGCCACAACATGTCATGGGTTAGCAGTCAGGCCTGTGTGGTTCCTCGGTTCTAACACTTAGCGGAACTAATCAGAGAAGGGACCTTTTGAAGTGACGCTACTGTTGTGTAGAACGGCTACTGGAAAACTCACTGTTGATTAAAACTAACTTTGATGCTTAGAAGCTACTGTCACTCCCTTACTCAACATTAGCGTAGCTACCATAGTATCCTTACTCGACATTAGCTTAGCTACCACAGCATCCTTACTCAACATTAGCTTACTGTAGCTACCACAGCATCCTTGCTCAACATTAGCGTAGCTACCATAGTATCCTTGCTCAACATTAGCGTAGCTACCATAGTATCCTTACTTGACATTAGCTTAGCTACCATAGCCAGCATAGGCAACATTAGCTTAGCTACCATAGCCTCCATAGTCAACATTAGCTTAGCTACCATAGCCACCATAGTCAACATTAGTCCTCTTCAGTCACACAAGAAAACACCATCACTGGAGTGACCCTTGTAAAGGGTCAGTAAGTGCTGTATTGGTATCACACCTGTGAGTGTCACTCATGGAGCAATGTGTCGGGCATGGGATATCCGAATAGCCGGAAATCGGGCTCGTAGAGTTTATAAAGCTTCCGAATGTCCTCGAGCGGAACGTTGGCGAACCAGTCCCGCTCCAGCTGGCCGCGGTCCGGTTCCGGTAGCCGGGCGGGAACTGGATCTGCCGGTCCACGTCCAGGATGTGGAGGAGGTGCCGCGCGTCCTCGTCCAGCGTCTCCAGCTTGCCGACAAAGTCGTAGCCGATCTGGCAAGGGTGGCACAGGCGGTACACCTGCCGCCAGTGCTCGTTGAACGCCTCCTCCTTCTCCGTCTCGGGGTCCAGCAGGTAGCGGACGAAGTCGGCGAACGACGGCCGCAGGCCCTCCTTGAAGGCCTCCCGGGCCGTGGACGGGGGCTGGGTGACGTTGGCGTAGCGGCGGAGCATCCGCTGCGCCGAACTGCCGGTAGAAGTCCTCGTTGGGCTGGGCGAGCTTGTTGCGGAAGGCGGACATGAGGCGCACGAAGGGGTCGCGCACGAACAGGAACTTGGTGTACTTGCGCAGCTTGGCGTGCATGAGGCTGCGCGACGCCTTGCCGTAGCGGCGCCAGAACTTGTTGAAGGTCAGGTGCAGCGTGCCGTTGTGGCTCAGCTCCGACGGCACGTCCTGAGGCCGCCGGTACGGCGTCGGCGCTGCGTCGGGGTCGCTGGGGTCGACGCCGCCCGCTCCTCCTCCTCCGTCTTGCCGCCTCCTGTCGCCGCGACCAGCTTCTCGCCGAGCACGATCATGACCCGTTTCCAGTTGGTGCAGGCCACTTTAGGCACGTAGCAGTAGATGATGCCGTGGCGGTCGTCCACGATCAGGTGGTCCAGCGTCTGGCTGGGGATCTCGTCGAAGGAGCGCCGCTTCCCGGGGAAGTCCAGGTCGCTGTCGGCCGCGCAGGCCTCCTGGAGGTGACGCCGACGCTCCGCCTGGCGCTGAAGGAGGCCGAAGAACGCGGGCGTGGGCGGCACGGGGGGTGGCGGGCGGCTGGACGGCTTGGCGGAGATATTGACTCTGCTGATCTGTGCTGGCGTGGGCTTACTGGTCTGGTTACTATAGGCTACTGTGTTGAGGTGGTGGTGGTGGTTGTTGTTGTGGTAGTTGTGGTGGTTGTTGTGGTGGTGGTGGTGGTGGTTGTGGTTGTGGTTGTGGTTGGCTGTGATGTTTTGGCCTGAGTGGGCGTCAGCTCTGACTCTTGAGGGGGGGGCGGAAGCGTGGTCTCCGGCGGCGACTGCGGCGGCGACCCCCGCGGACCTCCCTGGGGGGTTTTCAGTGCCGGACGCTGCCGCAGCAGCCGAGCCGCCACTGCCGCCGCCGAGTCTTTCGTGGGCCGGGTCTCCGGGGGGTCCGGGTCGGCCATCACCTCGCGGTCGAAGGCGTCCGTGTCCCAGACGAAGGCGTAGCCCTTGTCCTCGCTCGTCCACACGGTCAGCTGCGTGGAGGTGGAGACGACGGCGGGGGGACGCGGGGTGACCGGCGGCGGCGGTGGCGGTGGCTCCTGCCTGACGGCCGCCAGCATGTGATGATGATGAGGAGGAGGAGGAGGAGGGGGGAGGCGGGCGGCGAGGAGCGAAGGTGCAGTCCGGCGTTGCCCACCTCGTCCCAGTACAGGATGATGAGGAAGAGCATGAAGACGGAGCCCAGCAGCAGGCAGAGGCGGAAGAGGCGCAGGTTACCCATCCCTCCCTCCCTCGCTCCCTCGCTCCCTCCGTCCGTCCGTCCGTCCGTCCGTCCGTCCGTCCGTCCGTCCCTCCCTCACCACCCTCGGACAGGCAACGTGGGTGGGTCCCCCCCCCCCCCCCCCCCCCCCCCCTTGGTGGTTCTTATCTCGCGTTCAGCGGTCATGGCAACCGTCATGGAAAATACATGGTGCAAGCCCCTCTGGAGCCTGGGGAACCACAGAGTAAACAGTCAGACAGCAGGAATGGACAACCGTCTTCAGCAAACCCCCCCCCCCCCCCGTAAAGGTGGACAATGAATGAGTACAGCAAAAACATGGGCATTTCATACTCCTGCAGGAAAATTCCACAGATGAACTGATTTCATTAGTAGCTGTGTGATCACGTCCAAGTATTCGACCATTGTGAAAAACACGAAACTTATGAAATAACCCTAACGTGCCATATTCACACAGAGTTAAGTAGTAACAGTCATCAAAAAATAATAATTGTGTGGTTCTTCCAGGCATATTACCTGGTACCTGGTGGCTGGCTGCTGGGGCAAAAGGCTTTCCAGACTTATGTTGTTGAAATTAACACAAACAAAAACGATAAGGAAGACTTATTATATTTTGAGTATTCAGTGAGCGTCTCTATGCTTTTGGCAGAAACAAATACTGTCTCCACTGACGTCTGAGACGCTGGGCCGCCTGGTCTGGTCATGTACCCATGGTCTATGATTTATATGTGTCGTAAAAGTATCAGGGCAAAAAATCAAGTTAAACATCCAAACTCGCATGTAGATGCGAGCAAACGTCCAGCGTCCCTACGTCTACTGAAAGGAGATGAACTTACCCACGGACTGCTAAAAAGATAGGCCCTCAAACTGAAAGGTCCATCTCCATACGAGGCATTCCAAAACTGACCACTGTAATTACAATACTGCTAGAGGTCGGCGGTTAGACCATTTTGTCCCACTGCACTCATCCAACACACCAGAACGTATCTGACCATGGAAGTCATGGAATGTTTTTATATTCTCTGGGTGGCTTTAGTCTCAACAGTTCGCATTACTGTTTTACAGCCAAGGACATGAGACTAGGGCGACTAAAGTCGTTGAAAGAAAATAGTTCGGTGAGACAGAACTAAGGTGATTGCGGTGGAATTTCAGCTATGTCACGGACAAGTTGATGTGTTCCCACGGATACAAATTCATAATGGAAGATGTAGCTCTGTATTTTACACTTCGATGTACTAACTAGGCGTAATGTAACAAGATAGGAAGCTTTCCTACATGTCTTCATAATAATTGAAGTTGTCGGACAGCCCACCAAACGAGATGATGTTTAAAATTACTAGCAGCATGTCTGCAATTAAAATTTTAGCCCCTATGTATGTATCATCATGACCATGCAGACACTGGCGCCAGACACTTGTAGACACGACGCCGCACACACAAATACATGAATAAAGATCCTCCTTACTGATAGCTTGCGTGTCATATGCCGGTGTATTCACCCGGCTGCTCCTTGGATTAACTCACTTTGGTAGACGACGGTCCCATGATCGCGGTTCCCGTGTCTTCTCCCCTGGCTCGGACAGAACAGCAGTAGCCGCAGCAGCCGTGGCTGGGAGAGGCGTGCGCGTGCTAACAGCTGGACAAAACCATGGGAACGAAGAGAACACGGAAAGTATCGCGAGATTTAATTTCGATCTAGACCTACATCAAAGATCCTCCGCTTGAACCCTCTCTGCCTACATGTTGGCGGTATGGTAGCCTACATCATTACAAAGCAGGCTATTTTTTTATAACAGTCTATGGTAGAAACAGGACGACAGTCTGATTATTTTTACAAACATATATGTTTTATTATCTACAAACGTACAAAAACATGACAAGCACAGAGATGAAGAGAATGTAGTTTGTTTGTTTGTTTGTTTGTTTGTTTGTTCAGTCACTGGGTAAGCCTAACAGTAACAATAAACCTAAATATTCACTGTCTATATCACTAATGGTAATTCACACAGTGAGGCTATTTACATAACCGACAGTACAGTGTGCCTATCTAATACAGGATTAGGATTTGAGGGTCATAAGAAAGCTAATACAGACTCATGAACACACTTTGATGAGCCAACCCCAGGCATTGACATGCTTAATTAGTTAAACGAAGGAAAAGGAAAGGCATACTTTTCATACAACATTAAATAAAGTGAAATCAAATACAAAGTCACACAGCTTCCTCTACAATCAACAGTAACATTGTCTTTGTGTGCTTCACCTCTCTAACTGGCTCGTTCAAAAATCACAGGACCACAGCTGGCTTTTAACAGGGTTTAAGATTTTCTATGGTTGTCATGGAGCCATCTTTTTTAGGCGGTTGTCTGAACGTTTGCCGGTGACGTCGTGGCTGCCTTTGTGCCGGGCGTTGGCGTTGCCGGTGCCGTTGCCGGTGCTGTTGCCGGTGCCGTTGCCGCTCTTCTTGTGGTTGCCAGGCTGCAGGAGGTGGTGGTTGGAGCCGGGCGTCTCAGGGGGGCCCGCTGTGGTGATGCAGAGTGTCATTAAGAGTGGCCTACGAGTCTCTTTATTCCCACACACCATAATAAACACACACACACACACACACACACACACACAAATATACACATAGAGCACCCCCTCCCCAAACACACACACACACACACACACACACACACACAAATATCACAAACAAATACACAGATATACACATAGAGCACCCTCTCCCCACACACACAAACATTCATAAATTTTCCATGAAGGGCTTTCATTTACGCAAATACACAGTCACAGAGACCAGAAACAGAGACCACTGAATAAATAAAGACACCATCACAGCCACTCAGTCACACACACACACACACACACACATACACACACACACACACCCACCTCTTATTCGTCTGTGCAGTGTCGGTCCGACCCTTCCCTCTCGGTTCCTCTGGTTGATAGTGCTGGGCGGAGTGCCTCTGATCTCCAGCTTCTGAAGTGGACTCTCTCTTGAGACTACACACACACACAGACACACATATATGGTCATATATGGCATTAAGTATCAACATATCATAGCAATCAATAATTGCTATGATATTGCAGGTTTATAATCACCATTACATACCTACCACATAGTGAATAGAATAAAATCTTTGGTGAAATGTACATTATATGTTGTAGTGGCAAAAGCAACAAGTGGGCATAACTCACTAGGGCTTAACTAATTTGACCCGCAGATGATAATCCCAGAGGACAGACCTTGATATGCGGATGATCATTTTCTTAATCCCACACGAACAGACATGGCCAGGACAAGGTTATTGTCCTTACCAGACAGCAAAACCTGTGAATTCACTCGTGAAATCGACTGGCTGCAACCTTCTAATGTTTTGATTGGAAGCAAAAAAGAATGCTGCGCCGTGATTGGCCTGAACAATGAGCAGACACATAAACTGCTATTATGCATGGGGGGCCTCCCTTGTACTCGACGGCAACACATCGGGTTCCTATGGGGAACTGTTACCTGGGAGACCTCCATTACCAGACACAGGTGTGAGGACGCTTACCTGTGTGATTGGAGACGGGGTGTTTGCCCTTGGCAGCAGGGGGAGAGGCGGGGTTTCCCGTGCTGCTGAGCACGGGCTGGACGGTGGCCTGCAAGGGACGCGCTAGGCGGTTGTCAGAGACGCTCTCCAGCACGGGGGTCTTGGACGGGGCCACCTTGACTCTCTACGGAGGGCAGTGAGGCGGAGACACCAGGGGGACATGATCACAGAGAAGTGAAGTTACACAGAGCAAGAGACTTCAGAGAAAAGCATCTGATAAAGTATTGAGTGAGTGGAGTAGTTCCCCATAAGAGATTTACAAGTTAGTTAGGTAGTCTCTGTGCCATTTATTTACCATTGTATATTGTACATATATAATATATATATATATATATATATATATATACTGTATATATATAAAAAAAATTTTTACAATAAATTATTTTTAGAATAAACATATAAACATTAAATGAATATTTATATGTATTATGTTTAAATATGTATATTGTATATGTACACGCGTATATATGTTTATACGTATGTTTCAATACTGTATGTATAATGTATGGATATGTACAGTCCCCTCCATACAGTGGGGAGAATAAGTATTTGAACCCATGCTAATGTTGATTAAAAAGAGGAATATAAAATCATCTTTGGAAATTGATCTTAATGCCTTAATTAAATGACACCAATTGACACCAATTTTCTTTGTGAATGAAGAATGTATTGTAAATACATGAATGTTCTTCCTTAAAATAGGAGAGAATAAGTATTTGACCCCTTTGTTAAATTCCCATAGAGGCAGGAAGAATTGTGCCAACTTATGGAGGGGACTGTAAATGTACACCTATAATGTTTATATATTTATGTTTGAACATGTATATTGTGTGTATATATGTACAGTATATGTATATGTATGTACTGTATATATGTATGTACAGTATGTGTATGTATACCCGTTTGCCGTTCACGTCGAAGGACTTGGAGCGGCGGCGGCGGGTCTGCTGCCTCTCCGGAGACTCGTTCCGGCGCTCCCTCCGGGGGCCGGGGTGTCCGGCGCCGCTCGTCCTCTTCCGCCCGCCCTCCGCCGCGCCGGGGTCGTCCTCGGGCGTGCTGACCGACAGGCTCTCCGCGCTCCCCGCCGCACGCAGGCCTCGCCTGGCCACCGCCGCCAGCGCCGAGCCCGTCGCCTTGGTGACGGTGGCCGTGGAGAAGGAGGGCGTCTTGGGGACGTTTGTTGTTGTTGTTGTTGTTGTTGTCGTTGTTGTTGCTGTTGCGGTTATTGTTGTTGTGGTGGTGTTGGTGGCGGCGGTGGCGGCGGTGGCGCAGTGCGGCTCAGCTGTAGGGGGCTGGCCGTCGGGCACGAGCGTGGCACCAGTGACGGTGCCCAGGCCGCGCTCCAGGGACCGACTCCTCTCTCTCTGTTTGGTCACACACACACACACACACACACACACACACACACAAACTTAAACATAAAACATACAAACACATACAACTACAGGATAAAGCAGGGTTCAGACCAAAGCTTTGCGATGAGCCGCGATGAGCCGCGACGTTCTAAAATCTTGCAACTGCGACTAAACATGTTGAATGCTCTGCGGCGGCTTGCAACATTTAAATTCACACCGCTGCAACTCTGTCTCGTCGTGTCGGGAATCTGTGGTGTGAATTGGGCTTCGGAAAACAACTTTGTCTTAAGTAGGGTTCAGACCAAAGCGTCCCGACGAGACGAGCCGCGACGTTCTAAAACCTTGCGACTGCGACTCAACGTGTTTAATGCTCTGCGACGGCTTGCGACTGCTTGCAACTACGTGCAACTTCTAATTCACACTGTTGCAACTAAGTCTCGTCGCGTCGGGAATCTTTGGTGTGAATTGGGCTTTAAACATCTAGTGTCTTAATCACTATCACTATCTCCAACCGCTTCCTCCATGCTCATAGGAACTGAGCAAACGAAGCTTAATTCTGCTGTGTGTGGCGACTCCACTACATCATGCTACATCCACCGAACTGCCCCCACGAGTACAGCTGCTATTGCATGACCTCATGGCTCTCTAGACAAAGGCTGATCTCACTGGTCTGGGTCAATGGCCACCACTGTCTCACCACAGAGGGTTAAAGCCGAGTGGAGTTGGTCATTAAGGATCTTTGGTAGCATTGTATAAGTGGATCACACAGTGTGTGGGTGGATGTTTATGTCACTGTAGTTCAGCATAGTGTGTATGTGCTGGAATATATTGTGATATGTAAGAATGTCTAAATGTGTGGGCAAGTGTGTATGTGCGTTAACATATGTTGTGTGTGTGTATACATTACAGATATGTGCCTAGGAGCATGCATTTGTGCATGTGTGTGTGTGTAAGAGAGAGAGTGAGAGAGTGATATACAATGTGTGTGTGTGTGTGTGTGTGTGTGTGTATGTGTGTGTGTGTGTGTCTGCGTGTGTGCGTGTGTGTGTGACTGTGTGTGCGTGTGTGTGTGTGTGTGTGTGTGTGTGTGTGTGTGTGTGCATGCGTGCATGTGTGTGTGTGTGTGTGTGTGTGTGTGTGAGACTGACATTGCTGCTGGCCTTAATGCGTGACCTCCTCCTGGCAGCGATGACTGAGATGCTCTTGGTGTCACTGGCCATCTCCCGCAGAGTATCAGCACTCACCGCACTCACCACCTTACCTCCTGTGAACTACACACACACACACACACACACATGTGCGCGCACACACACACACACACACACGTACGTACACACACACACACACATGCATGCATGTGCACACACATGTACGCACACACACGCGTGCACACACACACACACACACACACACACACACACACACGTAAACACACTCTCAAACACACACACATACATACACACACATATGCGTGTGCACACACATGTACACACACACATGCGCGCGCGCACACACACACACACACACACATACACACACACACAGATATAAAGCTTTTAGCACTCATGAGTACAGAAAACATTGCCTGCACCACACAGCAAGGCCGCGTATAACAGTTGATATGCAGCAGAATGCTGCCGGCTGTTTCCTCTTACTGTAGACAGGCCTGCCAACTGTAACCCGCTCACTGTTAGCTTCTGAATGTACTTCAGGCTGCCAAATACCAATACTGCCAAATTACTTGCAAAGCCAATGACTGATCTTTGCCAGTATGGTTTCACACACACGCTCTGTCACACACACACACGCACACACACGTACGCACGCACACACACACACACACACACACACACACACACACACACACACACACACACACACACACACGTACGGGCGTGTGCACGCACATGTACACACACACACACACACATACAAACACACACACACATATTTGAACATCTTTATTTGAACCCAGTAATCAAAATTTTCACAGAAGTTATCAGAAGCACTCATGAGTACAGAAAACATTGCCTGCACCAAACAGCAAGGGCTCGTATCGTATAACAGTAGATATGCAGCAGAGTGTTGCCGGCTGTTTGGATTTTCTGTTACTGTAGACAGGCCTGCCAACCGTGACCCGCTCACTGTTACTTTGTGAATGTACTGCAGGCTGCCAAATATCAATACTGCCAAAATGCATGCATAGCCAATGACTGATCTTTGCCAGTAGGCCTATGAGCTCTCTCTCTCTCACACACACACACACACACACCAATACAAGAACCAACGGGAATCTAACTCAACAGCTAAACACTCTGAATTGAGTTAGCATTTGCTAACTTGTAAGCCGATAAACACTCTGGATTGAGTTACAGTAGCATTTTGCTAACTTGTAAACAGACGAGAACACTGAACCAAAGCCAAGCATGCCTATCTGACCGCACTCCTTGGCACACTCGTGTGTGTGTGTGTGTGTGATGGTGGATATAAATGGTGCCATGCTGGCAGATTACGGCGCTGGATGGCTGTAATCTGATGGAGATTGATTGTGATGCGTAATCCTAATCCGGGTGTTTACCTGTGTCACGGGCGGGGGGCTGGAGGAGACAGGCCTGCGACGAGGGCCACGTGGTTTAGAGGTGGATCTGAACACTCGGTTACTGTCGCTGCTGAAAAAATGACGACAACAACAACAACAACAACAATGTTAACACTATTTACACTTAAAACGTTTAAGGTTAAAAAATACAAAAATATCCAAATATATTCACAATACTTTTTTTATTGTAATCTTATTGTTGCTAAAATAAAACCTGCAACAACAATTAGTGATGCAACTACATTGCGGGTGATTTTATATACAATATATCAATAGTTTTCCATTAAAAACATATTTGAATGCATTCATGCACAAGTTAACATTAACTACTGTACGGAGCTGAGAGACGCTAT
>NC_084994.1:36188022-36233022 GCF_963854185.1 Sardina pilchardus
AGGAGGCAGGGCCACCGGATGGGAGGTGGGGCTCAGAGGAGAGGAGGCGGGGCCAGAGGAGAGGAGGTGGGGCTCAGGAGAGGAGGGAGTTAGGCTGCCCCCACCCCATTGGCTCTACAGGCACTCACATATACTGTATGTCCAATAGATAGGCAAACACACACAGATTTCTCTCTCTCTCTCTCTCTCTCTCTCGCTCAGACAGACAAACAGATAGATAGAGACACACACATGTGCATACAGGCAATTCTCCATGCATGCTCCGTTGTGCACACGCACACGCACACACACACACACACACACACACACACACACACACACACACACACACACACACACCTGTGAGGCCCTCTCCGTCCCGGCCAGGTCCACCATGAAGAGTTTGCCCACCCTGACCTCCTCATTGATGTTCTTCAGTCTGCTCTTCTGCTTGACTGTCACCTGGAACAAACACATGACATGTGTGTGTGCGTGTGTGTGTGTGTGTGTGTGTCCATGTGTATTCATGTGAATCAGGATCTGTTTACAGAATTGCCTGTTGTAAGAGCTAAACTGGAAATCTTAACTTAACACTTATCGTGTTACACGATGTGCATGCAAGTGTGTGTGTGTGTGTGTGCACATGCATGTGTTATACCTGCAGTATGGCATGCGATCTGGATGAGGTCTTGTTAGCTGCAGTGGGCTCTTGTGTGCGTTGCTTGTTGCCTTTGGTCAGCAGGGCCATAATCTACAAAGCAGAACAGCAACTACATTACCCATAACTCCGAAAAGGCCAACGAGTGTTCCAATCACATACAGTATACTCATCACATAAATTCATTTCAGACTCATTTTAACCGAGGTGAATTAAAGTAAAGTATAGGTACAGTAATTTCCTGATTATTAGTCGAGGCTTATACATTGATTTGGCAAAATTTCTTCAGCTATGAGGTTAATACACGGGGACAGTTAACATGGCATTAATATGGTTTCTTTTAACTTGCATAGAACACTGTCCTGTGACATATACACAATGCAGCTAATACACAGGAAATTAACGTAAGTATTCTGAACTTGTGACCTCGCTAATATCTTCACCTGACTTCACTTGTTAAGTGTATCCCTGACCCTAAACATGAACCATGTTGTCAATTGTTAGTTACATACTTACATATGATGTAGCAACATATGACTTACATATGATGTAGCAAATTCTTTGTTTACAGTTCACAATTAATGTTTTACTGTTTACGTTTAATCATCTTTTGCTCTTTAAAATAAAGTGCAACCTCTCCTCTGAAAGAATGACAGAAATGCTTAATGACTGTGAATTTCTTGGAGGCTTTTCCACTTCAAGTGTAACGTCTCTTTGCGATGAATGATTTGAGAATGGGTAATGACTGGTGAGTTTCTAGGATGCTTCAACGATACCAACAACGGCTAATGACTGAATTTCGAGGAGGCTTTTTCACCCCATAAACCCATCAGCAGGGATCCAGCTGCAAGCCAGCCAACGAGCCAGCCAGCGAGCCAGCCAGCCAAACAAACCCCATGACCTTGAAGCGACGTGTACTCTCCGAACTCCAGCAGGCCCTCAACGAGCCTCAATCACAGCGGGACCCGTTCCCCACTTTCATAACCTGGCTCCGCTCCCGAAAAAAACAGCACGGAGCGTCGATCCATTAATCATGCATAGCGCCATCGCGCCACCTTGATCACCTTCTTGGCCATTACAGCGCTAATTAAGGCATTAAGAATTCATGCCTTATTAAATATTTTACATAGAGGATGTGTGGAAAATTGGAGTGAGGCTGTGAGGTGTGTGAGAGAGAAAGAAAAGGTGATAGCGCGTACAACACCTTTCACAGATTCTCATTACCGTCTGCTGGTGAATAGAGCAATTGCGATTAGCAATCTAATTATCATCTATCACACATTAGTGGGCTAATTAGCTGGCTACTTTTATTTAGTAACAAAATGTACCGCATAGCGGTACAAAAATATGCAGTCCTGCACATTCTCTCTGCAAAAATAAATCACGCTTGTCAATTGGTCTCCATCCCCTACTCTTGCAGCCTTTGTTTGCTTTTGTGTGTGTGTGTGTGTGTGTGTGTGTGTGTGTGTGTGTGTGTGTGTGTGTGTGTGAAGATGAAGAAGATGATTGTTGTCTGAAAATATGGGTGAGCTAAATTAAATGTCTTCATCAATGGGATAAAACCAGTGAGACCAGTGGAAAAAAAAATACTAAGTAGACCCCCAAGCTGAGGCTAAATAGCCAAAACTAGATCTGAAACATGCTGTGTTGTGCTGTGCTGTGTTCTATCAGCAAAAACAATCACTCTGGCCTCCAGTCACCTCCATGTTGCTGACCATGTTTTTACAATGTAGTGCATTCATTGGTTGTGTTTTAGTTTCTTGCTCCTACTTCCTATCCAACATCGGTAACCTCTGACCTCTTTGGCGTTGCTGGTGGAGAACTCGGTGATCCCGGCGATGCGGATCTCGCCCTTGGCGTCCTCCCGCAGGTCAAGATAACCCGACGACGGATTCAGCAGGTCTCGGATCATCTCGTTGTAAATCTACAGAAAGCAGAAATGAACATGTCATGACCACTGAATCACACCATTTAAAGTGTGTGCAGTAGCAGGTAACAAAGCAGAGCATGCCAGATATACTGTAGCATATTTAGCACCATTTGATATAATCTGCCTGCAGCTCCGGCTCCAAATGTTTCTGTCCTACTTACAAATCTGCGGGGATCAATCACAAACTGGTTGATCCACCTGGTGCACCCAGATCATTGGTCTGATTGGTTGAAGGACTATCCAAAAGAGCCATTTGAACTCATATAGAGTCATGTTGATCACGTCTCTTGTGCATCCAGATCAATGTATAGGTCATGTACAGAATGTATCACATGTTATGTTGGTGCACTATATGGTGAAACTATTCCATATATAATGTATCGAGGGCTGAGAACCAAAGGGGCGTAAGTGACATTTCACCAACTTTACAGGAGAGCCAAAACAAATCTAACTGCTTCTATATGTTCACAGTTAAAGACTTGTGGTTTTTGTTCAATAACGTTATATTTATAAATATTTTACTTTTATACATTTGTCAGTTAGAAAGAGCTCATCAAGAGCTTTCAGGTGATATGTATAACTCAGTTTTGACCAAAATGTCCCTTACGCCCCTTTGGTTCTCAGCCCTCGATATTATGTTAGTGCACTATATGGTGAAACTATTCCATATATAAATGTATACATAATGTCATAATGACCATACAGTATGTCATAGATTAACTCAACATCTAAAGAGGTTCATGCTTGTAAACACTTAGTTTTCGTCCTACTTTATTGTCCCACTTTCTGGCGGACCTAATGAATGATTAATGACCACTGACTGACTGACCGGTCGAGCGAGCAAAAGATTACGCTCCCCTGCTCAGCCTCACCTCCAGGTAGGACATGTAGACGCTGCAGTCCATGTCCTCCTTGCCCGCCTCGATGGCCTTGAAGAGGTCGTTGAGGGTGCGCACGTAGATGCCCGGCTCCGAGTCCACGCCCAGCATGGTGTACGTCTTCCCCGCGCCTGGGCAGACCGCCAAGGTCACAGCGTGAGAGGGGGCAGAGAAGATATCAAATTCAGGAGGGTTTTTTTAAAATATTTTTTCAAAAATGTTTGAAACATTATCTTATTGTTTGACAGGATAGTGAAAAGATGACAGAAAATGAGTGAGGGGAGATGAGGAGTGAGTTCGAGATATAACCTGGGGAATTTTTTTTTCAAACATTTTTGAATTTTTTTTTAAACATTATCTTATTTTTTGACAGGATAGTGAAAAGATGACAGAAAATGAGTGAGAGGATATGAGGAGTGAGTTTGAGATATAACCTGGGGAATTTTTTTAAAAAACATTTTTGAAAATGTTTTGAAACATTATCTTATTTTTTGACAGGATAGTGAAAAGATGACAGAAAATGAGTGAGAGGAGATGGGGAGTGAGTTTGAGATATAACCTGGGGAGACAGTCAAGGACACAGAGTGAGTGGGAGGGCAGTTCTAGTTTAGTTTGGGGCTTTTCTGACAGGATAGTGAAGAGATGATAGGAAATGAGTGGAAGAAGATGGGGAGCAAGTTTGAGAGAGGACCCCCCAAGTCCAGACTCAAACCTGGGCCCCTGTGGCACTGAGCCCATTCATGGTATGGGGTGTCCCATGCTACCGCTACGCTATGCTATGCTATGAGTTGGGAGTAAGGGTGGCGATTGGGCAACTGAATGGGGGCACCGAGAACATTTGGTGGTGATGAAAGCTCTGTGGTCTACCTGTGGGTCCATAGGCAAAGACAGTGGCGTTGTACCCTGCGATCACCCCCTCAATCAGGCTCTCAGTGGTGGCAAGATAAACATCTTCCTGCACAGCAAAGAAAGACAAGGAGAGAGCGAGAGAGAGAGAGAGAGAAAGAGAGAGAGAGAGAGAGAGAGAGAGAGCTCATTTGGATCCACATTTGTTCATTCCAACGACTATAAACAGGATCTGAACATGTTCAACGGCTTGATTTACAGTACGTACAAAATGCTACACTTGACATACTGTACTATCTGCTGTTGCTTACTGCCTGTGACCACTCCTTCAAAAATCCAGAGCTGTATGGAGGCTGTGCAAAATTCTAATTCATCAAGAATGAGCTATCCTGACCTGAGGCGCGCTCAAATTTGGCAAACATTTGGAACGTTTATGACAAACAGGTGTTGTCTGACCAGTTCCATTTGAACGATTTGGTGTAAACATTCCATTGTTAGGGTAACACTTCATGAGTTTTAAAATCTGGCTTCAGAAAGTAAAACTCCTGCCACATTTTTGTTCCAACCACTCACACAGCCAGCTGATTCTAATTAGCAGAACTCTTAAACCAGGTAATTAGTGAAATCACCTGTGTTAAGCGCACAGGTAGAGCGAATACATGGACTTTTACTTTCTGAAGCCGGACACATTTCTGTGTCCAACTTCACTGAGAGAACTACCTCCACTGACTGTTTGCATGTGTTTGCAAATGTTCGCCAAAAACTCGAGGCAAACAGAAAACCAGTTTGCAAACGCTCGCCTATGTTTACAAATTTGATCGCACCTCTGACCTCACCCCAGTTCCCCTGACAACGTGACAACCCCACCACCATCACCTTCCAAAACTATCCTCTGCAGAATCCACTAAACATCTCCAGGCATAATCCTCCAGGCAGGCACACGAAAGGGGCGATTTCAGAGGGGGTGGGAGTTCAGTTAAGTTGTCACCCGGAGAGAAGGAATACTATCATTCTTGTTGGCTGGTGGGGTGGCTATTAATTCTGAATAACAGGAGACACCAATGTAGAGTTTCTTCTACAGGCCATAGCCACTGGATCTTTCCACTGGATCAGTACATATATTGATCAGCTAAATGCTTTTGCAAAGTGATGTACCGGTATAGCTTAAGACAGTGACGTAATTCTAACAACATACGATCCTTCGGAAAAAAAACAAATGCAAGGCTAGTGCCAGGAAACTATGAAGCATGAAGGCTGTGAAAAGGTAAAAGGGGGGTCAAATCTCTTGCGGGGTCAAATGGACAGTAAGTGCCTCATCCCTTCCCCAGCCAGAGGGCTGCAGCAGGACCGGCCTGCTGCTGAATGATTCTGGATGTGAAATGTCACACGTCTCCTCTATTCCACGGGCAAACACAGGAACGCCAGACATAAGAGGAAAAAATGGGAAGAACTGGGCCACGCGGATGAAGAGAGACGCCCTTGGGCCGGAGCCACGTGTTTGCTGTACATGGAATGTTGAGACGACCTTTGTATCATAAGAGATATACAGTACAGTATGTATATATTTTGACCACAATCTATCAACCGAAATCATCTAAATGTTGCACCAACAAGTCTCTCAACGGCACAGACTCTACAGAGAGGCACGAGTGGTTTGTTTCAACCTGATTACGTGACAAATCAACACTCTCATACTCCAAATACTGCTGTAATCTCAGTACAACAAAAAGCAGTCTTTATTGCATATCAAATGAAATACACTAAAACAGATCTACTTTATTTTTCCTTAATGGGTCAACAAAAGTGTGTTTTACTTTTCCAGAACACGCAGCACGGTTAAAAAAAAAAAGAGGGTCAAGGTCAAGGAGCGCTTCCTGGACTCTAAAGTTTGCTTAAGTTTGAGGTGCTCTTTGGATGGGATACTAAAAACCTAAGAAACTCCACGGCACTCTAAGTTGAAAAATGTAAAAAGCCTTTATTGCTATGCCTTGGTCAAAATAACCTTCTGAAAACTCTGAAGCTGTGCCACCAACGCAGCATGGTTTGAATCTTTAAAGCAACACTAAAGAGTTTTTCGGACCTTAAAATAATGTTTCCAAAATCATTTCAGTGGTTCATCAACTCCTAAAAGGGTGAACGGCACTTATGCTTTCACTTCGCGGCCCTCTATCGGCTATAACCGCACTATGTAACTTTACGAGGTGGGGTAGTGTATCTGTAGTTCGATGAAATGAGACATCAGAAACTACAAATTTGACTTGCTTCGATGTCACAATATATCATACTTTCATAAAATCATGCAACATATTCTACCTTGTCCATTATTTGCTGGGTAAAAAAATAGTGTGTGTGCGACAGAGGAAAGGTGCTTTAGTGTTGCTTTAATCAGTTGAAAAGTGTAAAACTCCACTAATGTATTTGGGATGGGGGCGGGGGGGGGGGGGCATATACCTGCTGGGCGTGCTGGCCAAAGGCCACATCAAACATGTAGGTCTTCTCCCTGGAGCGGTTGGCCCGCAGGTGATTCTCAGTGTCCTCACACGGGTCCATCAGAACCACCATCTGCACAAAGCCACAGACACAAGTTAGCCGACGACATTACAGTCCATGTCAAAACCCATTCAGAACAACAACAACAACAAAACAACCAGAGACTAACAGGGGATCTACACCAGGCGCGTAACTGAAGCGTTCCGTTCGTGAGGCGTATGCTGCAGCAGTTAATAATGACTATAATCAATGGAAGTAGCTACACCAGACACGACAGTGGTGCGTACGTTCGAAAAAAATAGACCAGTCTTCTCATTTGGATTTTACGCAGCATACGCCTCATGAACGGAACGCTTCAGTTACACGCCTGGTGTAGCTCCCCTGTAACTCACACACAATTACATGACAAGACAGTTATTCCATATCAATCACAGCAACAAATAACAACTACACATATTGTGAGGAAATAAATGCATGGACAGTGATAATGAAAACATATGCAAATGCACACAAAAACTGCATTTAGGTTTTGAGGGCTAATGTTGAACTACAGGTTATGGGCTACTTTGAGTATTGTGCAGATGCAGGTCATTTGATATGTTTCTAACGTAGCTGCATTTTATAATGAAGGACTCAAACAATCATACAGCACCCCGATGTGACACGCATGTGTTAAGTTATATTAGTATTATTGTAGCAGTTTATGTAGAGAACTGCATGACACTGACAGTTTGTTCCAGCAGAGGCCAGTATTGAGCTCTGCTGTCAGTGTTCATGCCTTAACCTGAAATAGTCTCCATTTAAGTGAAATTACCAATGTACAGTAGCACATGGTCTAGCAATGCATACAATGCATACACTCTTCACGCACACACCTGACACAGAATAAAACAGTCTGCCTGTGTGTGATATACGCTTTCATCTGAACACCTACGTCTGAGATTATGTGTGTGTGTGTGTGTGTGTGTGTGTGTGCATGTGTGTGCACGTGTGTGCGTCTGTGTGTGTGTAGTCTGACACTCCCAAGCTAATGCGATACTCCCTCCTCACTTTCACAAACACTCTTGACGTGGACGCTGGCTGGCTCTCTCCTCCCGAGGAGGCTGGGTGTAATGTCTTGGCCGAGGCACGGGGCTGGGAGGGTAACGGAGCACACAGCTCCACCTGGCCCACTCCCTCACATGCAGAGCTAAGTGGATTAGGCTCTGACTTATGGGAGCAGATTTAGCCCTTGGTTTCTCCCAGAGCACAGCACACACACACACGCGCACACATACACACACGCATGCATGCATGCACGAACGCACACACACACACACATGCACACACATACGCACACGCACACACACACGGACAAAAACACACACACACACACACACACACACACACACACACTCACACACGCACACACACACACACACACACACACACACACACACACACACACACACACACACACACACACACCCATGCACACACACACACACGCACACACACACACGGACAAACACGGACAAACACACACACACACACACACACACACACACACGCACGCACAGCTCAGGTGAGCAGCAGCCAGCACATGTGCAGGGACATTGAGGCATCTGCCAAGACTCAACGTGCTCAATGGAGACGTGAAGAACACTATAAAGGAGCCAGAACTCATCTCTTTACCCAATTTTCTGTCGGAAAATGTTTAAACTAGGCATAGTCTAATTGGTTAGAAACACATACAATGCTGTCATTTGTAGGCCTATCTCATTTGTAGGCCTAAGTTGCGGCAGGTTATATCTCTAGCGACACCCGTTTTGACAACTAGAGAAAAGAACACAAATGATGGCTCAAACTGATTCACTGTTCTATTCATCAGCATGAATTCACCATCCCTGATTCTAGGTAGGCTACACAGAGGTAGGCCTAGGCTACACACGCAGACTAGTCTCCAGGGAAAGCAATTCCTTGTGGCATGGTGATTATGTGGTGTACGTGTGTGTTTGTTTTTTTGTGTTACATCAGGGTCGTTACGCATTATTCCCACCGCACCTTTCCTACACGATGCACCTGTTGCCTCGGTGCAAGAGTTTTGACGTAGCCGCCTACCTGGTCATCCACCCGCTGGGCCACCACCGTAGCCCCCTCCTCGATCTCAGCTTCATTTAGCGGACGGATCCGTAGGGCCACCTGTGCATTAAATCAAACAATATTTTTTTCAAACCAAACAATCTGTCAAGAAAAAATAAAATAAAATAAAATAAAATAGCAATTTCAAATATATATGTTTAAAAAAATATTTGTCCATAGGCTATAGCCTGTCTACTGTATAGCCAACATTAGGGTAGGCCTATCAAACAAAGTTGCAATGTTGGACAAAGGTGTCTGCCAATTAGTCGTGGACAAACACAAACAAAATAGGAAGCAAGACGAATTAAGGTAAACATGCTGAAAAGACAAAGAGGAGTAGTCAATTAGTCTGAATGAAACCCTGAAGGCCTATGGAGGCAATGTTGACATGCAACACGTGAAGAATGTCATGCAACAAACTGTGGTAAATCTGACGTACCGTAAGTTGGTGATCTTTTGATTCCACTGGCAGGTCCTTCATGTCTGCTTTAACTCACTACAATGATACCATCGCTCGATCTCTGGCTTGCTTCACCTCACAAGATAGCCGCGGGCAGCAAGTTCATTACTCGATTCTTGTCCAACCCGGTGGCTGTATCCACTACAAATGATCCAGCTCTCCAGGTGACCAGATGACTGAGCAGGCAGTTGTCATTGGCTGAACAGGGGATAATCCTCTCTAAACGGACAGGCTGGCCACATCCAGCAGCAAGTGGCTGGTGCAGACGGAAATATGATATAAAGTTGACTAGTACCTGATGATCAAGTCTTAAGGAAAAGTTCAGCAAGTTCCGTTTCACGGTTCCTCTACGTAACTCACTCCAGAAGCTCAATAACCTCAGTAGCTTATAATTTAAAAGCAAATATTACCCATAGTTTAGTAGGCTGTATAAGTTAAGATTTTCAACCCATCTTTCCCCGTCTTGTCCCACCACGCCACCAAAACGTAGCCTGTTGCTAACTCAAATGTAGGTACCTTGTTTTTGTCATCAAATATCGCTCAGACACATTCCAATCTGTTGTCAGGTTGCTTATTTGCAGCTAAAGCACTATGGAAGTTCCCTACATTTGAAGAAATCTTTGTGCTAATCGACCTAGATCTGCTTCCCTCGTTTCCGTGTTTAGGATGTCTTTAGGTTACCCAAATCTGCATGAGCTCAGCGCGTCGTGTTCCCATAGAAACGGTGCGCGGGGGGCCAGTGATTATGCGTGGCCTACTGGGGAAACTTCATGCAAACTTCACGCCACCTACAGTTTATGATTGCCACTTGTGCATGTTATGACTGAACTGAATGCAAGCAGGGTCAGATTTTCTAAAGGTTTCCATAGAAACTGAAGCTTGAGACCCTACTACCAAGATCTTCAAAATTGTAACTTTTAATTGTGCAACTCTGTTAAGATAGTTGTCATGGAGAGTGTTTGCTTTGCATGTTATGGCTTCTTTAGGCCTACTTAAACTATCATCAGCAATATCCTAGACATTATGGAGACAGTAAAACACAGTGAAACATTTGTAAAAAAAATAAAATTAATTGTAAAAAACAGTGAATTAATTTAAAAGATTTATTTCAAATACAGCCGTAGTGTTTCACCACACAACCTAATCCAAGATGAGGAAGAGTTTTTTTCCCTCTTTTTTCCCTTTTCTTTAAAACATGTCCTTCACCAGGTAACCGGGTGTGTGCCTAAGATGGCATCAGTCATTTATAAATAGGCCTACTCCAAGTCTCCTAAAGGAATGATCTCTTCATTAATGAAAAACTCGATGGTCTCCTCCTCCCAGTCCTCCACGTTACTTTCCAGCTCGTCTGTGTCCACATCTGCAGGAGACAGCAAAGGCAATACAGATAACAAGTTAGTGATTATCGATAACAAGTTGGTGATTATCAGTTGAGTCAGATATTCTCCAGGTTGTGTGGACACCGTGGAGGTTGTGACATTGTAAGGTTGTGTGGACAGTGGACACTGTGTGGAGGTTGTAATGTTGTAATAATGTTGTGTGGACATTGTGTGGTGGTTTTAATGTTGTAATAACATTGTATGGAGGTTGCAGTGTTGTAATAAGGTTGTGTGGATACTGTGTGGAGGTTACAACATTGTGATAAGGTTGCGTGGACACTGGACACTGTGTGGAGGTTGTAACATTGTGATAAGGTTGCGTGGAGGTTACTGTACCTCCTCGGAGCTGAAGGCGGAGCTCCCTCTGATCGTTGTAGGCCTGCATGGCGCGCTCCCGGTAATTCCGGTACTCCTCCATCATCAGCCGACGCTTGTCCACCAGCTCCTGCATAGGCACAGCGCAAGACAACAGCACATTAGCCCACGTATGACATGACCTCACCTCACTGACCGGGTAACATCACATTAGCTTAGTCCAATAGCTACCATAATTTCCCGACTATTAGCCGAGCCTTATACATTGATTTAGCAAATTTTCTTCAGCTATGAGGTTAATACAGGGTGGCAGTTAATATGGTGTTAATATGGTTTTGTTTCTTTTAACTTGCATAAAACGCTGTCCTGCGACTTATACACAATACGACTTATATGCGGGAAATTACTGTATAGCTGGGCCACGCATTATATTGTATTCCTTGACCAGGTGCTGCTACATTACATTGGTACACTACACTAGCTAGGCAACATATTGCATCATATAGGTAAACTTATTTCAAAAGCCAACATGAACAAAAGGCTTCCTGCTGTATGACCCCTTTAAATGTATGGTAACCATGATGATGACTCCAGGAAGTGGATTGGTTTTAACCGCTAACCTTGGAGGCCTTGGACTGGCTGAGGCGATCTTTCTGCTCGAAAATCTTGGAGTACTTCTTCAGGTCCTTCTTTATATTCTGTGAAACGCAAACACATTACCACAATCAATACAGAAATCAGATTAAGACTACAATTAACATTTCAGATCAGCTCGAAGAGAATCAGATCGAATCAACTGAACAACTCAAAGGACAATTTACAGTACTTTGCCAATTATTAGGTATATCGTCTTCCAGAATCTGTGGTATAATGTGGTTTCATATAGGCTACAGGCAACTTGAATAGTATTATGGGTTATTGTCGGTTTACCTTGATTTCCTCGTTACTCAGTAGAGTTGGTGGACGTGGTCTCCATAGCAGCTGGCAGAACCGATCCTTGTTGTTTTTCTGTAGGAGACGCCCTTGGAAAGTCCACAACCAGTAGGCATTGTCCACCTATTGGAGCAAGGTTAACACAACATGGGGAAGACGTTAGGAGAGGAGAGCTCAAACACAGAACTCCGGTTCTGTTTTCGCAGTAACGTCTAGAGAAACCTGGTTAAGTCCTCAGAGCACAATCAGTCTGGACTAAACTGACCAGCATTATATGATTTTAAGATAATACAATATTGTTAAATATTCAGGCTTCCCTGGATTCAATATTTCCATTAAAAACTTGCAGGACAGTGGATTTGTGATTATCTTTACAAATGACAATGGTTGCAAGAATGACAAAAGATGTTGCAAGAATACAGATAGTTTACGCATAATTTTAATTTTAAATTTTAAATTTCTGGCACACCAACATTTCCTTCAACTGACTGCGTTAATTCACCTTCTCAGTTCACTGAATCGAGTCCAAGCGACTCCTTACCTTGTGACTCCACCAGGACACGGACGTGACCACGTAGCGCCCCGTGGGGTCCCACTCGACGTCCGACGCCATGTAGTGCTCAGCGATGTTCATCATGGTGCAGTCCGACGTGTCCACAAACGCAAGCGCACCATTCATACTGATGGAGAGAGGAAGGAAGATTATGGCAGACGGAAACACGCTTCATTTGGCACACAAAAACAATAATCCAAATGTATGTAGGCACACACACACACGCACATGCACACGCACACGCACACGGACACGGACACGGACACGCACACGCACGCACACACACACACACACCTCCTTAGTCCGGCAAGAACCATGAACTGTCCCTGGGGGCTCCAGAAGATGCTGTTGGCCTGCTGCTTGTCAAACATCTCTGCAAATACACACACACTTTTAATTACATTTACATTTATTCATTTAACAGATCTTTATCCAAAGTGACACACACACTTGGATCACCCCACTGCAAAATATCCAATGTAATATGAAAATATTGTTTCTCAAATTTAGGAATTTCCAGTCGTTCACAACAGAGTTGTGACTAATTCTGGGATAAACACTATTTATGTCCCACAGACACAACTGATACACAACATTCGTTGGAACACGATGACTGAACATTCTTTAGAAGTTTCCAGAAGCAGAAGGTGAGCCTTACTGATGAGGTCGATCTTGCCGTTGTTCTTCACGTGGTAAAAGGAGGCGTTGATCCGGGGAGACTCTCCGTGAAGGACAGCAAACTTGCTACCGTTGGGCTCCCACGCAAACGCTATGATGCTCTCTGGGAAACACACGGGAAATGTATCCATAAAAGCTCTGAAATTCCGACTTGCGTTTGTAAAGTGCCACTTCAGAATGTATTTAATGGAAAAAGTGCAATGAACATTTCTATTCAGAAACAGTTTTTGTGGTTTTGGTCCATTTGTTTGGTAGTAATACAGTGCTGTCTCACACTGATCAAATTTCTTACAAAATATCTGTACCTGAGGATGGTCGTTTGACCGAAAGCTAGGCTATTAAAACTTGCATAAAGGATTGAAGTGTGCAGACAGTTTATTTTGAACATACCAGTAATTTCCCGACTATTAGCCGCGGCTTGTACATTGATTTTGCAAAATTTCTTCCACTACCATGTTAATACAGGGGGGCAGTTAATATGGTGCTAATATGGTTTCGCTTCTTTTAACTTAAATAAAACACTGTCCTGCGGCTTATACACAATGCGGCTTATATGCAGGAAATTACTGTATCTGTACCTAATGTATTTCTCATTCTCCTGCTCGATGTCATTTTATCATCCATCATTTTGTAAACATTGTGCACTGGTGTGCAGGTGTGACCTTCCAGAACGTTCCTGACCTTTCATTTCCACCACGTCCACTGGCACCTGCTTCTCCCTCATGCGGAAGATTTCAAAATTTGTGACCACACCCTGCGGCGGAGAAGACACACACAACAGCTGTTAGTAGTTACCTTCACAAGGTCACAGCAACAGACAGAGTACATACAATAATCACAAATTAAAAGAGACCAGGCACAGATTAGACAGACTAAACAATGAAAACAAAATGCATGTCTATTCTTGTTTACTGTGTCTTGTTTGCATATGCTTATTGTCTTTTCTGTATAGAATATATACCGGTAGATTATCTACACAGAAATGTCAGTATGACCAGAGTGATCCCAGCAGCCAGAACCAAATTCCTTATAAGTGTGAACATGTTTAAGAAATCAAATCTGACTCTGATTCAGATGAGCTAAATATGGACAGCCACAGACCAAAACTCACACTCTCACTCTCTGAGTCTGCCTCTCTCTAGCCCAGTACCAACAACAGTATGGGTGCCTCTCATTTAAGCTTTTATACATCCACCCTTCCTTCATCGGTCCTCGTCCTCACTGATCTACATAAAGAATGATGGGGCAGCAACAATGGGATAGTCTATCCAGCGTTAGTTATAGATCAGTGGGAACGAGCCTGGAGGATCGAGCATCGAGGATCGAGGAGAGATGTTGAGAGGCACCCTATCTCTCTTTCCCAGAATCTTCCACCTTGACCCCTAACCTTGACCCTTTTGACCTCACCTGTGTTCCCTTGGGCGTGCGGTCCACCTTGACGCACAGGTAGTCTCCGTTGCGCTGCCAGTGCAGCTTGCAGTCCACCACGTTGAAGAGGTTCCTGACGCGGATCTCCTGCCGCGAGGGCAGCTGCATCAGTGTCACGCGCGCCGGGATGTCCTTGTCCTCCGGCACCCAGAACGCGATGATGTTGTCGCCCGGCGACCACGAGAAATCCCTGCCATGAAAGAAACGCACCATTGTTCAGCTTTTTACTAAAACTGTTTTGACTGGAGAGTACAATAGGAGAGACACTTGTGCATTCAACCCATAACAACTGATTACATTGCTTATTGTGTATTACAAGTCAATTCTACAATCCTTCATAAAATCATTGATCTACATATTATTACAAATAATGGCATACCTAGAGCAACTTTTTTTTTTAATGATTCACTGATCTATGATATATAATTCATTCAGAATTCACAGAAGTCTGATGCAAATTATATACAACTACAAAACAATTTATTATATTGCCTATTGTGCATTAGCATATTTGCACACTTACTTATTGTATACTTATACAGCAAGTTGGCATACTGATACAACATTTTTTTATGAACTGCTGATCTATGATCTATAATTCTTTCACAGAATTCTGATGCAGTGGCAGAGGCAAGAATTGAACACTCACTTAATTCCACTGATCTTGAGACTCTTCTTATCGAGCAGGCCCATAGACTGAAAAAAAGAAGAAGAGAGAACAGTTATGTAACAGCAACAGATGGAATGGCTGTTTTGATTTGCTCAAATTGTATCACCGTCTCACCGGCGTCTCGTAGATGCTGAGGGTGTCTTGGGTCATTCTCGCAAAGAACTTCCCATCCTGACTCCATCTGTGAACAGTGAAGTACTTTGATGAATAATCATGAACAAGTGCAAACTTCAAAGGATCAAAGGTATGAGAGAGGTAGGGAGGGAGGAAAGAAAGAGAGAACGAACGAAAAAAAGAAAGAAAGAAAGATAGAAAGACAGATATAGAGAACTAAAGAAAGCGAGAATGAAAGAAAAGCAAGCACAGTGGAAAAGAGAAAGCAACCATATGAGGAATAAAACAGACAAAAAAGACAGACAAAGAAAGAAAGACAGAGAGAGAGAGGGATAGAAAGAAAGAAAGAAAGACAGAGACACAGAGTTCCTGGTGGCCCACTCACTTGAAGATGGGCCAGTGGGCGGAGCTCTCGCAGTGGAACCCTCTCTTCTTCTGTCCAGTCAGGATGTCCCAGATGATGATGGCCTGAGGGTCCTCCTTGGTGTCCATCAGAGGACTGAAAGTCACCACGTACCTGCCAGCAGTCATGTTTATGTTTATGTTTATGTTTACTAGTAAGCAGACACAACATTATCATTCAAAAATACATACAAAAGCAGAACACCACTACAACACATTCATATTGATGATAATTATAAGGACACCTATATTCAAGTATCAAGTAATCTCCAGTGGAAGGCAATGATAGTCTGGCTATCACCAGACCAAACTCAGTCATTTAAGATTGAAAATTAGTCTGGGGAGACTGCACTGTATTTTCTACTGCACAAGAGGCGTGACCAATGGGCACAGTTCAAATGACTCCTTTGGGCGCATTTGGATAGTGCTTCAACCAAACGGTTGCGCGAGGTGGATCGGCGCGAGGTTTGTGATCGGTTCCCCCAGATTTGAAACAGAAGCAGGACAGAAAATTGTGGAGGTTTCTAGCCTGAGCTGCAGGGCGAAATCATAACGCCAGCAGATCGGGTTGGGTTTCCCCACTCTAAGGGAATGGCAGATGTTTTCCCTAACGTTGAATCAGTTTAAAACTCTGCACAGAAGAGTGCATCTTTGACGACGTTCAGTACCTCTCACAGGGCGAGAAGTCGATGAGGGACACGCCCTGGTGACTGAACCTCTGGATCTGCTTGAACTTCTCGCCTCCCCATAATGCAATGCCTCTCTGGTGGAAGGTGGCCAGGTACGTGCCTTTGGGCGACCAGCGGACGTACGTCTCCGTCCAGCGCTGAGGTGGACAGTAGAGATGGGGGGGGGGGGGGGTGAGGAGGAGGGTTAATAATAATAATGTGATAATAATACATTTTATTTATAATGCACTTTACATCAGTGATCTCAAAGTTCTGGGAAGGGTTGGGAGAATTAGCTTCTATTAGCGTCAAAACAGTTTAAAGTTCATTTAAGCATTAAATGCAGCCCACTGATGGAATATGTACATGTATTAACTAGTTATTAACTAACGATTAATTCATTCATTAATTCATTCATTAGGATTGATGTACTCACTGCTCTCTCCTCGGAAACGATTGGCTCTTTAGGGTCATTGGCAAATATGGCCGTCCTCTCGCCTGATTCATAGATTACGCTGTACTGATCCCGACAGTCTTGATCCTCAATCCAGTGCCGCATGTTACCCTGGAAACGACAGCATGCACTCAAATTCAGTTGCATCGATTCGAACAGCATGTCAGACACTTATTCTACATGATATAGGCTAGGCACTGGCCACAGAGTAATATTTTCAGTCAGACGAGCAGCACGTACAAAGTCCTTGAATGGCTGTTTCTCTGGAGACTCCCATTCATCACAGATATTCATGTACCTGTGAGAACAAGAAATAAATGGTTTTAGAGAGCAGTTATGGGTTATTATGTGTCTGCCTGAGACGACAGATACAACAACACAACTACTGATGGAGAAAAATGATCAGACTACTACCTCCCTATTTATATCAGGTGCTCTCAATCCCAAGTGCATGCTGGAGCATTGCAGCTCCGCTGGTTCTCCATCAGTCTCTACACTACTCTGTGTGCTTGACTGGATGACTTCAACAATTTTATTTGATTTTTTTCCCCGCCACCACCCCCCCTCTTCGGAGGACTACTTTATTTTTAATAAAGCAAACAGAATACAAAAAAAAAGGATACATTATTTTGTCCTACCGTAACCAAACAACCCTTTTAGTGGAACCCTGAATACATAACTTCAACTTCAACATTTTAACGCTAGGCAAGAGCATTATGTACTGAATTAGGTGCAACCACACTGAATCAGATGTGGCAAGAGCATAGATTGGTAAAGGATTTTTAGAATTAGGGATCGGATTGAGAACCCATTTCAATACATTGAATAAATAGTTACTGATTACTGACTTAGCTTACAAATCAAATGTGTAAGCAACAAAATGAAGGTTTATTTAGATAGTATGAAAAGGGACCTACTTGTCAAAGTCTGTGAAGAGGTTTACTCTGAATGTGTGTTGTTTGTCGAGCTTGTAGCCATCTGCGTTCTTCACAGCCTCCACGGCATGGTTTGGATTAGAATATTCTAGAAAAATGTACCTGAAGCAAAAGGGGAAAAAAAGGACATAAGTGGTGAACAATCTACAGGGTCTACAGAAACTGCAAGAGACAACTGTAAGAAAGTATGAGTGAGCCGTGTAAATAATATAATATTATATTGATAAAGACTATACGTAACATATTATATTAAGATTATCCTCACCCTTTTGTTGTCCCTCCCTCTGTATCTGGATAAAATTCATTGGTGATCTTGCCGAACTTAGAGAATATTTTGTGAATGACATTTTTGAGTTTCTCGAGCCTCTCGGGGCCGACCTGGGGCACGTTGTCCACCACCACCACCGAGTCGATACCGTCAGCCTCCAACGGCTTCTCACGCAGAACATCTGCCAAGAGCTCTGCGAAGGCACACGGGGGGGTCAGCTTTTTTGCTTTTTTTTTTGCTTTTTTGTCATATTATGCGTGTTAATACAAGGTCAACATTAGAATAGAAAGTATTGGACAATAGCAAACATTTGACTGAGTCTGTCTGTGTGACTGTATGTGTGTTTGCTGTAACACAGGTGTCTCTGACCTTGAGGGAGAAGAAGACATGACACATTTTTATTACACCTGACCTACAGGATGAAAGGCTGTGCAGTCACCAAAGTCTCGTATCACACCATACATTACTGTATGTCATATCCTAATAAGAATACCTATGAAAATATATAGCCTAGTTTTTTGTACATTCAAAAAGCTCATATACCAAACCACATGAAAAGGCCAATTTCCATTTACAATCTACATTTAATGTAAATGTAGACCTATTTTAGCCTCATTTCAATGTCATTCATTGATTTTTACCAACAGCTGCTAAGTAGTTGGGATTGGAACACTTGTACAAATGTAAGCCTATGCAAAAACATCACTATGCAAAACTTTCATCAAGATCATGTTATAGTTGTTATTCAATACAAAGATACAATTGTAGTTAACCAAACCAACCACGTTATACAATTCAGACAGGACACTGCAAAACTGTCAGTTGACAATGTCCTCTATTATGTCAGCTTGCCACCCTCATGCATGAGTCAGTCTCAGATTTCGCTGTCTGTTGCAATGAGATAAGACACTAAATAACGGTTTCACGATTAGGCCAGAAGTATGTTTCAGATTTTTAAAATAAAACTACCACTAAAAGCTAGTCCCAGAAAATTATATATATAAAAAAGACATCACTGTCAGCTAAGAGGACACGTTTCTCTGATGTTAGTGTTATTTGATACGTGAAATGGTATGCCCAGTAGCCTTACATAAGGGACACCGAGGTACATAAATAACTCTGTGGCTTTGTGGCAATACAGCATTAGAATAGTACAAATGTAGACTGGTGGACACAATGTATCAAGCCTGGCCCGTCCGCATTCCAGCCTACTAGACAAGGATGCTGCGAATGCGTCAGCATCCAAGCCATAGCCATAGCCTCGCAACGTTAGTATCAAGGCAGGGTGCTACCCCCAAAAAGCCTGTATACATGGCACATGCCCACAAAAAGACGTGAACTCCAATTGGGTCAAAATGCATTCAAGGTGGGAAAAACGGAGTTTTAATGCTAGATAGCATGCAGGGGAACTAGCACATTAGCTTAGCAGCGGGCCGTGAAAGCCTGGTCCTTTCCCAAGCTTACCTTCATCCTCGATATCGTCCACGAAGTCCTCTGTGTCGCTAAACGAAGGCTCCTCCTCGTCTTCATCAAATTCGGCTCCCGCAGCCATGTCTAAAGTATTCTGCATCTGATAGCTTGTTAAAAACCGTGTGTCAATACCGCGAATAAAATATATTTTGTGATAAAAGATGTAGACCAGTCCGCATCATTGAGAGAGCCATGCAACGTTGGGTATGGTAATGGCAGCGGGCTGCTGGAGCGCGGACCTTCGAGAACAATACTGTTGCACACTACATGTGCGCAGCTTTCCGTACGGCTCCCATGTCTAGTGACTGCACCAACATCGGCGCATTCGGTTTCGACGAAATGCCCATGGCGAGATTTTTTGTGCGCATGGTTTGGTCATGTGTGCTTTCCGTAGAGAGGGAATCCAAACCACAAGATTTTGATTCGAGGACACACCATACACAGTACCGTTATCGCTAACATGTGGATTTCAGATCTTCTGATGCATTTTACTTAATATCAGCACAATCATATTCGGACAGCCAAACTCTACATCCCAGAAAATGGATCAAGGTAACGTTAAACGTTGCACTATTTGTGCATTGTGATTTTCTGTGTGCAGTTGAGAGCCTAGGTTAGCATCCTATTGGGATTTAAGTTAACTGAAGGTATCGTTAGCTGACATACCAACTTTGAAACCAGGTCATTGCTGCGAGCCTATGCAATTGTCTATCACTGTCAGCACACGCAATGTACCTTAGTCAGATAGTTAAGACTACTATTTGCTAAGTTATCGTCTGTGGTTGGTATACGTAGCTAGCTTGCTAGCCGATATCATGTTGTGGCATATGATGCGAATGTTGGACAGGAACTCTGATGCGTTGTTGTGACTCAGTCTGCCTTTCTCCTTGTCTAGGCACTATGGACGCCGACTGCATTGCGCTACTCCCCGGAGTACTTACATTTTTGGCGGATCCGAAGCAATCTTTACCTGATGACACTTGTCTGGAGAAGCTGCTGGACTGGCTTACAAACATAATCAATGAAGGTAAATGACGGTGCCTATGCGATTGATTTAGAAAGTGCTTACACAATGGAAATGTTCACACTTACTACTGCATGTGTAAGGTGTTGACAGGTTCCCATGTTCTTTGAGCAAATGTAATCTCTGAATGGCTTCAGCAAGTTGTGTATGATTTGATTAAACAACCAGTGGTTGTGTTCTGTTGTATTGTGGTGTTGCAGTTTTGTGTCATGACCAATAAAGCCAGTCCATGGAGTGCAAAATGATTCATAAACCTTTCCTTACTACTCGAAATATCAGTCAAGGCCTTCATCCTAGTCTCCTCTAAAGCATTTATAAGTACGCCGCCAGGAGTTGATTGCTTCTTCCTTTTGTTTGTAGATGATGACCGGAATCTTCTTGACCAGCAGCCATGCCTACTGGAGTTCATATCCAGCATGTGTGCATCAAAAACTACAGATCCCATAATCCTCTCCTTCACCCTCAAACTCACAGGCCTGCTGGCTGCCACCGAGAGGGGCTTCAGCCGTCTGGAAGTGAGTGTACTCGCCTCATTATGGTGAAACCGCAATCGATGTTCTCTGGTTTCGGGTGCCGTGTAGAGTTGCTACAATTTGCAGTTGTAGCTCTATTTCGAGATGATGCTGGATGATGGATGCTACTCTGCGAAGCTGTATTACAGCATATGGGTGCTAAACCTAGATTCAGTTTTATGATTTTTATGATTTATGCTCTGTTGTTTGACCGTCATTCATCCCCTGTCCAAAAGGCTCCCTGGTGATGAAAGGCCTACACCAGTCAGTCAGCATAGCCCTCTTAGGGGAGGAGGGTCACCCAGTGTCACGCCACTGTTGTGTTCCTAATGGTAGCGTTGCCGTTGCATCAACCGTGCGTGTAAAGCCTACCTTACACTGACAAGATTTGGGAAAGATTCTTAAAAGATTGTAGTCTTTTAACTAATCCCCCTCATTCAAGCTTTACTCAAAAGACTACAATCTTTCAAGAGTCTTTCCCAAATCTTGTCAGTGTAAGGTAGGCTTAAGCTGTAGTACCGTGTTCTAAGATCGGCTGGCCGGTTGCTGTGTTTTCCCCCCCTGTCCCAGGAGCGAGGCGCTCTGCAGGAGGCGTTTGCGTGCGCGGCGAAGACGGAGGCGGAGGGCGATGGGGACGGCGGCGGCGATGGCGAAGGCGAAGGCGGGGGTGGCGTGCGTGCGCAGTGGGAGGAGGCGTCGGTGCGCTGCGGCTGGCTGCTCGGCCTCAGGGCCATGCTGCAACACCACCCGGCCATGACGTTCATCAGCCAGCGCGGTGAGTGGACCACACACACACAGATGGACACACACACACACAGGCACACTTATACCAAACAAAAAAGGACACACACAGACACACACAGACATAGACTTACACACACTTATACAAAGCGAAAAAGAACACACACACACACACACACACACACACACACACACACACACACACACGGCTTTTACACTTATATAAACAGAAAAGGGCACACTGACACACACAGGCTTGCATACACTTATACAAACACACACTCATGCAAACAAACACACACGCATAAACATAAACAGGGACTCACACAAACACTGGTAAACGAGTAAACACAAGCATACTTTACACACAAAGAATGATGTGAACTAGAAATGCAATTCCAAGGAATTACCAGTGCATGAAAATGCAAAAATAGATAGATGATGTAGAAATGGTTACTAAGGTGTAGCTAGGGTAAACATGGTGGTTGCATAGTTTACAGAGAGTTGATAGTGTGAAGGTAGACAGTTTAAAGATGAAACATTCCAGCTCTAACTTAACTAATGATTTCTATTCATGTTAAAATGTTGATTAGCTAACTTAGGTAATGATTTCTAGCAGTTACGCTAAAAATGCTAATTATTCTAGCCATGCTAACTTTATTAACAATGCTAACCAGGTTGATTAGCTAACTTAACCGATGATTTTTTGCAGTTATGCTAAAAATGCTAACTATGCTAACAATGCTAACTATGCTAACCATGCTAACTTGCTAGTGAGGACTTTTATTTTGAAACATTTGTTGCTAGGGTAACCATGGTGGCCACTATCAAGAGACAAGAAGTTACTGCAGTATAATCATGTTGGTTGCTACGGAAACGGTCATAAACACTTAATTTTAATGGTTGCTATGTTGGTTGCTAGGTACATGGAGGTTTCATGTAGTTTACTGGAGGCATAGTGGATGATAACTGACAGTTGGAATGGTTGAACAGTTCAATAGTTGAGTAGTTTCAATGGTTAAATGATTTAATAGTGTATTATTGCATTGAGGACTTTTATTTTGAAACAGTTGTGGACAGAGGAAACAGTTTAACAGGATATGTGTAGTCTTCAGAGAGACTGTATGCTTAAAGCCAGAGAAACTGACAGTTGGTGCCCAGGTGGCCGGCCACCTGGCGTAAGATTCTAATTGCTGCCGTGATGTCATAATGAGCAATGTTAAGTCTATGGGGGAAATTGTAATAGTTTTTAACTAATAGTTTAAAAAGTATAAAAGTTACAAAGTTGAAAAATACAAAGCCCACATCGCGTAAGTAAGACCTACGCGACACAATTTTAATGGAGTTTCTACGTTAAGCGGTTGAAGCTGAATTGCGTGCGTTAGAAGAAGAACTAGAAATGCAATTCCAAGGAATTACCAGTGCATGAAAATGCAAAAATAGATAGATAATGTAGATATGGTTACTAAGGTGTAGCTAGGGTAAACATGGTGGTTGCATAGTTTACAGAGAGTTGATAGTGTGAAGGTAGACAGTTTAAAGATGAAACATTCCAGTTCTAACTTAACTAATGATTTCTATTCATGTTAAAATGTTGATTAGCTAACTTAGCTAATGATTTCTAGCAGTTACGCTAAAAATGCTTATTATGCTAGCAATGCTAACTTTACTAACAATGCTAACCAGGTTGATTAGCTAACTTAACCGATGATTTCTAGCAGTAATGCTAAAAATGTTAACTATGCTAAATTTGGTAACAATGCTAACCAGGTTGATTAGCTAACTTAGTTGATGATTTTTTGCAGTTATGCTAAAAATGCTAACTATGCTAACAATGCTAACTATGCTAACTAGCTAACTTGCTAGTGAGGACTTTTATTTTGAAACATTTGTTGCTAGGGTATCCATGGTGGCCACTATCAGGAAACAATAAGTTACTGCAGTATAATCATGTTGGTTGCTATGGAAACGGTCATAAACACTTAATTTTAATGGTTGCTATGTTGGTTGCTAGGTACATGGAGGTTTCATGTAGTTGACTGGAGGCATAGTGGATGATAACTGACAGTTGGAATGGTTGAACAGTTCAATAGTTGAGTAGTTTCAGTGGTTAAATGATTTAATAATGTATTATTGCAGTGAGGACCTTTATTTTGAGACAGTTGTGGACAGAGGAAGTAGTGAAACAGGATCTGTAGTCTTAATGAGATTGTATGCTTAAAGCCTGAGACAGAAGGTGCCTCTCATATAGCGTTTACGCGTCCTCTCTCGCTCCTCACTGATCTACATAAAGAATGATGGAGCGGCAACAATGGGATAGTCTAGCCCTTCTTCTATCTTTCTTCATGTAGATCATTGAGGATCGAGGAGCGAGGGAGGACATATAAACGCTGCTTGAGAGGGACCCACAGTAAATACTTTAAAAGTTGTATGTAGATAGTCTAATTAATGTTGATAGACAGAATGTTTAATGGATGTTGATGGGCAGATTGTTTAATAGATATTGATTGACAGTTTAATGGGTGGATGAGTGAATGGTCTGAAGAAGATGAATGGATAGAAGGTTGGATGGAATGTGCCTTATATTCTTGTTAAGAGAGACACTGATACAGCTCTCTGAGAGTAGTTGATACAGGTGTAATCAATTTAACTGGCTAGTCTGAGACAGAGTAAATAATTTAAAAGTTGAATGTAGATAGTCTAATTAATGTTGATAGACAGAGAGTTTAATGGATGTTGATAGACAGATTGTTTAATAGATGTTGATAGACAGTTTAATGGGTGGATGAGTGAATGGTCTGAAGAAGATGAGTGGATAGAGAATGTTGGATGGAATGTGCCTTATATTCTTGTAGAATGGAGAGACACAGCTCTCTACTGAGAGTAGTGGATACAGATACAGGTGTAATCAATTTAACTGGCTAGTCTTAAGAGAGCCAGCCTGAGACAGAGTAGATTGTTTAAAAGTTGAATGTAGAGCGTCTTATTGATGTTGATAGGCAGACTGTTTAGAATGGGTGGATGAGTGAATGGTTTGAAGAAGATGAATGGATATAAAGTTGGATGGAATTAGGAGAACTTATTTTGATACTGTTGTGCGCAGAGGATACAGGGGAACAGAATATGTAGTCTTCAGAGAGATTGTATGGAGCCAGAGAAACTGACAGTTGGTGCCCAGGTGGCCGGCCACCTGGCCTAAGATTCTAATTGCTGCCGTGATGTCACAATGAGCAATGTTAAGTCTATGGGGAAATAGCTCAATGTTAAATCTATGGGGAAATCGTTTTTTAATTCATAGTTTAAAAAGTATAAAAGTTACAAAGTTGAAAAATACAAAGCAGACATGGCATGAGCAAGACCTACGCAACAACGTTTGAATGAAGTTTCTACGTTAAACGGTTAAAGCTGAATTGGCTGCGTTAGAAGAAGAAGTTTAACTAGAAATGCAATTCCAAGGAATTACCAGTGCATGAAAATGCAAAAATAGATAGATAATGTAGATATGGTTACTAAGGTGTAGCTAGGATAAACATGGTGGTTGCATAGTTTACAGAGAGTTGATAGTGTGAAGGTAGACAGTTTAAAGATGAAACATTCCAGTTCTAACTTAACTAATGATTCCTATTCATGTTAAAATGTTGATTAGCTAACTTAGCTAATGATTTCTAGCAGTTACGCTAAAAATGCTAATTATGCTAGCAATGCTAACTTTACTAACAATGCTAACCAGGTTGATTCGCTAACTTAACCGATGATTTCTAGCAGTAATGCTAAAAATGCTAACTATGCTAACAATGCTAGATTTGCTAACAATGCTAACCAGGTTGATTAGCTAACTTAGTTGATGATTTTTTGCAGTTATGCTAAAAATGCTAACTATGCTAACAATGCTAACCATGCTAACTAGCTAACTTGCTAGTGAGGACTTTTATTTTGAAACATTTGTTGTTAGGGTATCCATGGTGGCCACTATCAGGAAACAAGAAGTTACTGCAGTATAATCATGTTGGTTGCTATGGAAATGGTCATAAACACTTAATTTTAATGGTTGCTATGTTGGTTGCTAGGTACATGGAGGTTTCATGTAGTTGACTGGAGGCATAGTGGATGATAACTGACAGTTGGAATGGTTGAACAGTTCAATAGTTGAGTAGTTTCAATGGTTAAATGATTTAATAGTGTATTATTGCAGTGAGGACTTTTATTTTGAAACAGTTGTGGACAGAGGAAACAGTTTAACAGGATATGTGTAGTCTTCAGAGAGATTGTATGCTTAAAACCTGAGAGAAACTGACAGTTGGTGCCCAGGTGGCCGGCCACCTGGCGTAAGATTCTAATTGCTGCCGTGATGTCATAATGAGCAATGTTAAGTCTATGGGGGGAATTGTAATAGTTTTTAACTAATAGTTTAAAAAGTATAAAAGTTACAAAGTTGAAAAATACAAAGCACACATGGCATAAGCAAGACCTACGTAACACAGTTTGAATGAAGTTTCTACGTTAAACGGTTCAAGCTGAATTGCGTGCGTTAGAAGAAGAATAATAAAAAGTTGAAGTTGAAGAAGCCTAGGAAGAACAGTACAGTGCATTTTCATGCACTGTAATAAGAAGACTTGGAATAACAGTACAGTGCATTTTCATGCACTGTAATAATAAGAAGAAGAAGACCGAGGAAGAACAGTACAGTGCATTTTCATGCACTGTAATGAATGCCAGGACGAGGCCGTTAAAGGAACACTTCACCGTTTTTTCATATTAAACTACGTTATTCCCTTAAATAAGACCAGTTGATACATACCTCTCACGTTTCAATGCGTGCACTCACTGGCTCTGGCGCGCGGCGCAACTTTGATAGCACTTAGCTAGCCCAATGCATTCATTAGGATCCAAACAGAGATGAAGTTAGAAGCGACCAAACACCTCCATGTTTTCCCTATTAAAATACAGTTACACGAGTAGTCACACGACCAAGTATGGTGAGACAAAATAAAACGTGGTGCATTTGTAAGCAGGTAAGACGGATAACTATATTGTGTGGCACAGTAATATCCTCACTCTTGCATTTCAGTTTCACTTTGTAGTGAGGATATTACTGCGCAGAGTCTAAGTGCTCCCAATGTTATTCCGCCACACGATATAGTTATCCCTTTTGCCTGCTTAGAAATGTCATGTCTCCTCTTACGTGTCTCTCCTCTTTAGTAAGCATCCTCTCTTACATGTATCTCCTCTTTAGTAAGCATCCTCACTTACATGTACATGTCTCCTCTTTAGTAAGCATCCTCACTTACTCGTACATGTCTCCTCTTTAGTAAGCATCCTCTCTTACGCGTACATGTGTCCTCTTTAGTAAGCATCCTCTCTTACACGTACATGTCTCCTCTTTAGTAAGGCCTGCTCTCTTACATGTCTCCCGTTCTCCCTCCTAACAGGCCTCACCAAACTCATCCTCCAATCACAGTGCGACAAGAGCCTCTTTGTCGCGGCCGCAGCCAATCAGCTCCTCGCTCACATCCTCAACTTCCCGCACCCACCAATGACCGAGCAGCAGCAGCAGCAGGAGACAGCCCAAGAGAACGGGAACTCAGGCCCGGAATGTAACACCGCTGCCGTCACCGCGGAGATCGTGGGCCACATCGGGGAGGCGCTGGCCTCTCAGGAGCACTTCCGCGTCCTCCAGGCGCTCAGGGTGCTGGCGCTGAGTCTGCCCGGCTGCGGAGCTCCTCTCCTGGGGAGCGTGTGGGGGGGGGCCCTGGGCCCTCTGGAGGTTCTTCTGGAGGCTGGCATGAACAAGCTCTCCCTGCCCATCATGGAGGTCCTGCAGGCAGCCTCCACGTGAGTAGAGTCAAGCGAGTCTGCTTTTCCAGGACACGGGGCCCCAGTTTAAAGGTGCTATATGCAAGAATGACCACTAGTGTTTAAAACGGGCATTGCAGTCCAAAATCAGAATATTTTGAAATGCACAGACACAAACACACATTTGAAAATAACTGTGATCTCTGATGACATATTATGGTAATTTTATGATTTATTACAATAATTGTCTTGCATATATCACCTTTAAATGCTGACTCAAAGTCTCAAAGGCAAAGTAACAAATCTAGCTAAAGCTGCTTAACTGGAAAAGTACTCCGAGAGCACCCTGACGACGGTGATCTGGATCACCCCCAAAATTCCAAAAGCGTTTCTTCCTTGGGTCATTTCAGACCTTTCCTGAAAACATCATCAAAATCCATCCATAACTTTCTGAGTTTTCTTGCTAACAAAAAGACAAACAAACAAACAAACAAACAGAGAAACTTTAATGAAAACATATAATGCCAAATCTATTTTCAAATTTAATACCGCGAGAAAGATCCTAATCACAGACGGCTGTGGCTCTCACGCCACATGATGCGGTCAAGTCATGCATGAGGACTTTGCTTGTTGCCCTGCGTTTAAATTAGGGTTCTGTCATGTGTTGAATTTGACAAAAGAATACAAATGTACATTGTAGAGGAGAATAATAATATATTACACTGTGGTAATATATTATATTGCTTATGTTATATTGTAAGTATTTATAAAATGTATTTCTTCTTTCCCGTTCTTTTTATATGAAAATAGATCTGATCTATTTGAGACCTAGCTAGCTGAGGTTAATTAAACGTTATTGTAATAACTTTGACATTTATCTGTTTGAGTGTTGCGTTGTCTTTTGATTAGATGGGATGGTGTAAAAGTGTTCCTTCCTGTTCCTTCTGCTCCAGGACGGAGCTGTTCAGCCAATCAGACGCCAGAGTGGAGGAGCTGATGAGGGCCACCCTGAGGGTGGGAGAGCCCAAGACGGCCATCCAGTGTGCTTCAGCCATCACACGCCTGCAGCACTGGTACACACACACACACACACACACACACACACCTGCAGCACTGGTGTACACACACACACACACACACACACACACACCTGCAGCACTAGTAAACAAGCAAACACAAAAGCCTATAGCACTGGTATAAAACATGCACACACGCACACACACATACACACATGTCTGCAGCACTGGTAAAACACACACATACAGTACACACTGTATTCTCTTTGGGGATGCACAGTATCATGGGTGCAACATCAGCGAAAATGAGTTAGAATTTGTCAGCATATGGAACATTGGCAGGAATCCGATACTGTGCATCCCTAATTTTCAATTTAAAAACAAGTTTATTGTTAAACTGAAAATTGACAGGAGACTCTCTCTCTCTCTCTCTCTCTCTCTCTCTCTCTCTCTCTCTCTCTCTCTCTCTCTCTCTCTCTCTCTCTCTCTCTCTCTCTCTCTCTCTCTCTCTCTCTCTCTCTCTCTCTCTCTCTCTCTCTCAGCTCCGAGCCATTGAAGAAGCTGGCGGTGGGTATAGTTCTCCAGCCCCTGGAGTTCATCACTGGTTCTCCTCTCCAGATGCTGCCCAACGGTTCAGGTAACCTCCCCTTCATATGCCACCTTCCCCTGTGAGCGGTTACCATTGTGTTGTCCCACCTTGTACTAAGAACAGCTGGGGCGGCGGTGGCTCAGGAGGTAGAGGAGTCGTCCATTAACTGGAAGGTTGCTGGTTCGTGCCCAACTCCTCCTGACCTTGACAAAGTGTCCTTGAGCAAGACACCTAACCCCAGTGCTCCCAATGAGCAGGTGCCCGATGCTTACTATACCTTGCATGGCAGCCTCCGCCATCGGTGTGTGAATGGGTGAATGTGAGGCACGATAATGTAAAGCCAGAGAGGGAAGTAATGAAGGATCTTTGGTAAAGCGCTTTGGGTGCTTACAGAAGCTGATAAAAAGCGACAAGCTAGTGCATTTTCCAGTCAGGTGGCATTCATAGATCTCAAACGTGCCTTGTGGTTGCCCTCCATAACAGGGGATGCTAAGCGAGCCAACAGCCTCCGGCCTGCCCTGAGGGAGCAGCTGTGCCAGAAGTCTCAGTGCATCTCTCTGCTGTCTCTGTCCCTGAGCAGTGTGGCTGAGCTCAGTCTCGCAGTAAGTTGGTCTGCTTTTCTTGAGTGATGGTATATCACAGGGAGGCTACACAGGGGCACGAAACTCAAGTGTTCTGTTCGCGAAGCGTCTGCTGCAACAACTAGAAAAGCACTCTGAGGAGCGCAGACCTCCCCTGACTAGAGCGCAGACCTCCGCCAAGCGACAATAAATCATTTGTTTGCTACCGTAATTTCCGGACTGTAAGCCGCACCTGAATATGAGCCGCACTAGCGAAATTTAGGGAAAAAAATCAAATGTGTGCATAGACAAGCCGCACTGGACTATAAGCCGCAGGTGTTAGACCGAAACCTGTAATATCCATAGGTTGAGAAGCCCCCCTAGTGGCCGTTAGCTGTAAGGACACACAGATTAGCAGGGTTCAAAGCATGGGGGAAAAGCCGCGGTTTATAGTCCGGAAATTACGGTAATTGGTTTTATTTTGGTTTTATTGGTTTTATATTTTGCAGTAGAATCAAAGCGCAGCCTCCCCAGACTAATGTTCAATCTTAAAAGATTGATCTTAGTATGGTGAAAACCAGACTAGCGGCTAATAGTTGGGAAATGATGGTACTTTAATCAATAAAACTGGCTACACCAGACATGATATGCTACTGCGTAAGAACTGACTTGATGTTTAAAACCCAGTATACAGTTCTGCATGACTGACACCCGGTCTACTATATTTTTCTCTAATGTACTGTATGTGCAGCTACAACGCCTAGTGTGACCAGTGCCATTAATCATAGTGGAAGCTATTTAGTTACGTGCTCAGTGTAGCCTCACTGTTACTTGAGTACACTGGAAGGAGTAAAGAAATGGATTCCTGCCAGGCACGATCTTGTTTGATGAAATAGGTGATATAATATCACTCACCATGAAAGACACTGCAACCACTCTCAAACGGGATTCTCAAGTCACTATCAATATTTATTTCTACTGTATGTTGTAGTATGTTGTATGTTGCAAACAGTAAATATTCACCAAATATTTACTCTTGTACTCCGTGTGATTACCCTCCACCTATCCCAGAATTCCTTGTTTGTGGACGCCTCAGTGGAGGCTGTCACAGGAGCGGTGTTGCAGCTTCTGAGGGTGGGTCTCGGACAAAGCCCCTCCCCCTCGCCGCCCAACAAGGCCTACATCCAGCTGATTGGCTGCAGCAGGGTGCAGAGGTCAGGCTTAGATGCCCTTATCAGCCTCAGCTCCTGTGAAGGTACAGTAGGTCACATGACTCCATATATGTGCATATATATTGTACAAATAGGAGATACAGACAAGTTGACAAGCGTCCTTTATTTTTGTGGAGAGAATGTGCAGAACTGAGCGGCGGTCATAATTTGTACTGATAAGCGGTACATCTAGTTTGTTTTATTTTGCTAAACTATATAAGTTTTTTTGTTGCATTTTGTATTATCACAGTGAACGTATTGTTTAAATGTTCAGCTCCAGTGGCAGCCATCTTGTTTCCTGTGACTAGCTAACCCAGTCCACCTGGTTCCTCTCCTGCAGGTGTGCGCTGCCTTAGGCAGGAGGTGTTAGATCTGCTCCACCAGTGCCTCCAACACCCCGACTCCGACCCCACAGTAAGGCAGCCTCCTCTCACACTTCCCTTTAAATTACAAGCTACAAGTGAACTAAAAATTAGTTTGTTGACGTTTGGAGGAAAATTAAAGAATTTAATTGGAAAATAAAATAAAAAACAACGAAATAAATAGTAATCAGTTGGATTAGGTGAGTAATCTCAATAGATAAATCGATTTGAAAGTAGTTGTTAGTTGCAGTCCTACTGCCTACACACTCAAGGCCCTTGTTTAAATGGTGGACAAAGTACAAGAGTAAGGTCTCCAGCATCCCGACTCGGACCCCACATCAACTTGAATTTTATATCGCTTTATCAAGGCACCCAAAACGCTTTATAGTGAAGGGGGAACCACACTAACCACCACCAATGTGTAGCACCCACTTGGGATATTTTGAATTGGCACAATATATATATTTTTTATTTTTCATTTTTTTTTCACATTTTTTCTTATTTTAAAAGTTGACTAAAATAAGATTGTCGATTTTTATTTTTTGGTAAATATAAATTGAGCAATCGACACATGAGTCGATGGATTAAGCGCTTTAAAAAACAGTCGTTAGTGACCCTTCTCCCTACATGCTCTGGGCCCTTATTTAAATGGTGTGGAAACGGGCAAAGTTCACATGCATGAGACTCGAGATATCGTCAGAGAGAAACTGCGCTGACTCATCGATGTTTGTGGTCGAGGCCTTGCCCACGGTGTTAAATTAGCACACAGTGTTAAATTAGCTCTGCTCGTTGCTCATCGCTGTCTCTCTCACGGCCCTGGATGTCTCTACAGTACATCCGCGTCTCTGTCTACGTGTGTTGTTTGCACACACAATATGTGCTGTAATCTACTAAGACACTTGAGCACATTTGCACAAATAGGTGTGCGATGGGTTGTGATGGCAGTAGATGTACGCTGTTGTTATTTGCAGTGTGTTATGTGTCTTTTTGAGGTCGTGTTATGTGTCTAGTTTTGAGGGTGTGGAAATGCTTGCTAAGTAAAGGGTGAGGAGTATAAGTGTGCACTAGTGCTTGTGTGCTTGTCATTTTGGTTACGTAGACGATTTGTGCACACTAGCCTCAGTTTGGAGTGGGTGTGAGTGTGCTGTAGAGACAACAGCTGTTAAGTGTAGATCAGTGTTTGCCTCTGCTGTGGAGGTGCTGCAGCTCACTACAGGAAGTGAGAATAGTCTCCTACTACGTCTCAATGTGTGTGTGTGTGTGTGTGTGTGTGTGTTGCAGGTGCTACAGAAGACCTTGCAGGCGTTGCTGAAGTGGATCTGTTTAGACTCCTCTGACTGTTCAGAGCAAACACACTTCCTCACTCAGAGTAAGCCTACTGCTCTTGTGTAAGGCAGGGTGAAACTAAGTACAGAACTTTATTACAAGGAAGTGTGTGTGTGTGTTCTTTACTTTGCCTAGTCACTGTCTATGTAGTTTGAATGACAGTAATACCATAAATAAATACTTATTTTCTATTTTAAAATAGCTGAAACTATTATGAAAGTGTGCATGACACTATTTTGTGTGTGTGTTATTTATATATTTAAATAGCTGACACTACTATGAAAGTATAAATTATAATCCTGTGTGTGTGTGTGTGTGTGTGTGTGTGTTTGTTTGTGATAGGTCTATTCCCGGCACTGATGAAGCGTGTGTGTGACATGCATTGGGAAGTTAGGGACTCGACTCTGGAGTTCATCACTCAGCTCATCGTAAACTCTAGCGGTAAGTTTGTAAACAAACACACACAGACACACACAGACACACACAGACACACACAGACACACACAGACACACACAGACACACACAGACACACACACACACACACACACAGTATTGCTGATTACTGGTTGTGGGAGAGTGTTTTGTGGGAAACATCTTGTCATCTGGCCAGAAATAGGAAGTGATGTAGGTGTGTGTGTGTGTCTGTGTGTGTGTCGTCGACGCCCAGTGAAAACCCAAGGTCTGTACACAGAATGAATGCAGTAATCTTATTGCTTTTTTGGGAACATTACCATTACTGGAGCTATATTAATAGACTGACACCTTTTTTTGATCACTTTGTATTTACATGTATTAGTGTAGAGAGGACACTATGGTGATTACTTTATAATATTACGTTATAGCAGCCTCTTAATATGTCTAGTAGCCTCAATTGCTCTCTTTCTTTTGTCTTTCTCTTTCTTTCTTTCTTTCGTTCTTTCTCTATCTTTCCTTCCTTCCTTCCTTCCTTCCTTCCTGATTCCTACCCGTTTGTCTCTCTCTCTCTCTCTCTCTCTCTCTCTCTCTCTCTCTCTCTCTCTCTCTCTCTCTCTCTCTCTCTCTCTCTCTCGGCCTCTAGACTCTGTAGCCTTCAGTGGTGCTCTGCGGGGCAGTGGCATTGTCTCTCTGCTGCTCGCCTGCCTGGATGACTCGGAGGGTTACGTCAGAGCCAGCGCCATCAGCGCCCTGGGTCAGGCAGTGACCGCCGCTCACCACCAGGGGGAGACAAACACAAACTCTCACAACAGCCTGCCGGTGAGCCGCATCTTTACCCAGGAAGAGACTCATAACACTGCACTCAGCACTGATAGTCCTTGGTTTAGTTGATAGGTCACATGAGTTAAAAGGGTTTTAGGTTCATGTAAGAAGAACAGCACTAATGTCATTGTAATGTCATTCAACCAATCTTTCTCTGGGAAATGCACAAAACATGGATGTAATAGATTTTTTACTTAACATGGTAAATAATAAATATTTTTATATAAAATTACACAGTAGTTGTAATACTGATGAGAGCCATTTGAAGACTATTACATTATATGGACTATATTATTATATGGACTATTACAGTATCGTATCCATGATCTAATCTTTCATATGAAAGCCGAATTTATGCTGTAGTGCATAAAGTGATTGTTTAGGGATGTGGCGTGATATAAACCCAGTTTCCCTGTTTCATCTGTCGGCCATCTTGGTTCAAGACAGTAGTAGTAATTGTGTTGAGCAGAAAGTTAGGAATGTGGCGTGTTTTAAACCCAGTTTCCTGTTTCCCTGCTCTCCTTCAGGAGGAAGTCCTGACCCGCCTGTCGGCCATCTTGGCTCAAGACACCGAGGGCTTCCCCCGGCGCGCCGTCCTCAAGGCCGTCACCGCCTGGCTCTCCAGGCCGCACCCCCCGCCGGGCCTCGACCAATCCCTGTCCGCCCTGCTGACGCTGGGCATCGACGACTTCGACTGGGAGGTCAAAGTTCACACCCTGGAGCTGGCCGAGACGCTCATGGACGAGTCGCTGAGTCGCGGCTCCCTGGCGGAGGCCCTCGGCCGGCTCCAGGAGTACGGGGTGTTCAGCGTCCTCTTCAAAGGCCTCCTCGACTGCGACCGGCCCGTTGCCCAGAGGGCCTGCCAGCTGCTGCTCAAGCTGCGAGGGGTCATGGAGGTCAAAGGTGAGCCGGCGGGGTCGCCGCCCGGGGACACGCCCACCTTCCATCTCCAGAGCCACCAGTGGGGCGAGGACTTGTTGAGGAAGTGCAAGGGCGGCGGCGTCATCGGCCACGATTCCGATTGGCCCGCCGAGGAGGAGGAGGAGGCGGTGCCGGGCGGCGATTGGCCGAAGGGCGGGCAGGAAGTGAGCCTGAGGGAGGTGGTTGGGCGGCTGGACCTGGAGGGCATGAGGCAGGCGCTGGCCAGGAGCAGCGACCACGCCATGACGTCGCCGCGCTCGCTCATGGAGGACATCCTGGCCGTGGCGCAGCAGAGCGACGACAACGCCGTGGACTGCTACTGAGGACACACACACACACACACACACACACACACATGTACACACACGCAAACACACACATGCAAACATACATTCTCCTGCATGCAAATGAAACACAAACGTAATAGCACTTTCAGTAACGACTAACAACATCCTATAACTTTTTGACTCGGGAGCAACTCAGATTCTCACACTCATAAAAAGCAAATGCATTTTTTTTTTCTAACCTGTCCAAAAAAAAAAAAAAAAGGTGTGATGTCTTCCCTGTGAAGCACCCTGTGCTTTTAGCGTAACGCAAGCATGATAATAAAGAGATGTATACTTTTGAATGGAGCCTGACACTGTGCAGTCTTGAGCACAAGCCCAGAACAGTGCCAGAATTCTCTCTCTGTATATTATTATTATTATAGAGATGAAACTATACTTTATGGAACTTTATTTCCAGAATTGTCTCCTCAATATATATATATATATATATTAGAAGAAGCTTTAGTTTATGAAACTTAATTGCCTGAATTATCTTTCTATATGGACCATTATTAGATGAAATGTAACTTTATGGAACTTTATTACAAAAAATATTTCTCTATATATATATACATATATATATATATATATATATATATATATATATATATATATATATATGGATGATTATTAGAATAAACTTATATTTATTAAACTTAGTTGCCAGAATTCTCTCTCTCTGTGTATATATTTACAGTATATGGGCCATTATTAGAGCCAACTAAACTAAGATCTGTGTTTTATAGAAATAACATGACATTCCAGGTTCACTCATTTAGAAGGCGCTTATGTCCGAAGCCGCGCAGGTATTCCACAGGTAAGAAACCTTCAACTAGTAATGTGATATTGCAGCATGGGTGACATGAATGTGCATGTATTGTTTAAGGTGGCATTTCTTAGGAATGAGACGTTTCGTAACTCCCTCCGTGGTTCAAAAGTCGCACAGATATTCTGTTGCAGGGAGCCTGTCGTGTGTGTGTGTGTCTGTGTGTCTGTGTGTCTGTGTGTGTGTGTGTGTGTGTGTGTGTGTGTGTGGACGCACGCGTATAAGGGATCTCTTTGTGCTCGGTCGGTTCTCTCTGAGTCCTGACATGCTAAAGTGCACCCTGTAGGGTAAGTGTGAGGGCCCTGTTGTTATCTCTGCTGCCCTTAGATGCCCTGCGCCATCATGAGGGTAATACATGTGGTGCAAGAGCTTCTCGTGAGATGTGGTGTTGACATGGAGGTGAAGACGCCAAGTTGTAGCATATCAAAAATATAAAGAAATATTTCATGTGTTTCATATTTCAAAAATGTAATAAAAAAAAAAAAATGTAGTCTTCTGCTCTGGTTGCCCATTCATTGGGAGGACATTCGCAGACAAACAAGTCAGACGCACAATACACACTCGGAAAAATGTGCAAATACACCCAGACGCTTCAAGATGTCCGTAGACACTGATTCCATCTAAAAACGTTGAATGGCGGCGGTGACCACTTTTAAAGATTGTGTGTGTTAGCGTGTCCTTCAGGAAAAGATTGAAATGTGAAGGAGCAACAGAACACTAGAACCCAATACGCGCCTTGAGAATGCTCCTCAACACCTGAATCCTCACACACACACACACACACACACACACACGACACACTTGGAGAAACTAACACAGCCACAGTGTTCACAAACGCCTAGCATAGGTGGCACTCCAGCACAACACATACACAGAGAGAGGAGAATACACACGTACTCAGACAGTTCAAGGCACTCGAGACAAATACATGCAGACAGAAAGACACACACACACACACACACACACACACGCTGAGAGAAGTATACAGGGACGGGTAGACGCTCCAGAGGCGTGTGAGGCCCTGACTCACCCAAGGCAGTGTTTACATAGACGCTGACTAACAGCTCTACGCCTGCAGAGCTGGGGTCAGTCTCAGGGCCTCTATACACACACACACACACACACACTACCTCCACACACACACACCGGAGTGCAGGAGAAGAAGACGCCGTCCTGTCATGAGACCCACGCTCTAATGTACTGCACGTGTGTTTGTGTGTGTGTGTGTGTGTGGGTTCATCGAGTGTGTGTCAGGTCAAGTCATGAGGTGTATGGGTGTGTAGACCCATTCATAAGTCTGGGAAAAGAAACCACAGCATCAAAAACATTCAGAATCAATTTAACAGACAACAGACCAGCTCAAAAATAGTGACCCAAGGTCAGACACACAGCTGTGAGGTGTGGGTGTTTTTGTTTATTGATTCGTTTGTTTGTGTATTTTTCATATATATATATATATATATATATATATATATATATATATATATATATATATATATATATTATTTTTGTATGTATTGACTAAGGTCAATAGTCAATAGGTCAATACTGCTGGTGGAGTGAGCAAGTCTAGCCTGGTTTGCGCTGGCTATCAGGGGTATCATATCTCAAATCTCAAACCCACCCAAAACTTCAACGAGTCATAGCCACACACATGTACTCTCCTCGCAGTCAGATGAGATGAGCTGGCCTGGACCTGTGAGCTTTGGGTTTGACCTGATGAGTGAACAAATGGAATGTTTAGTGTATCATGACTTTGTGTGTGTGTGTGAGAGAGAGAGAGAGAGAGGGGGAGGGGGGGGGGGGGGTCTGCTATGACATGTAGGCATGTATCTGTATACTAGATTATCCATGAGGTATTTTTAAATGAGTATAAGGCCTGTAGACTAGATTATCTATGAGACATTCTGTAGGCGTGTTTAAGTACTGTACTGTATATGGTCTCTATAGGCTGTGCTCGTTACCTTTTTATGTTAACTTTGTTGGTTAAGGAACAGCGGTACAGACTTGGAAGGCATAAGATAAATCAATTCAGTGCGTCATGAAAGCGGACTTTGCAGCACAAGTGCAGATCACTGGAACACGTTAAGAGAATTTTGTGACGCAAGTACTATTTCCGTGTATATAACGACTAACGAGAACCAGAGTGTTGCAAAAGCTAGCTACTGTAGCAACACTCCAGAGTTCTCTCACAAAATGGTCCTGAATATGAGCTCTCTTCACCAATGCAATGCCACAGTATCCTGATTTGCCATCACGGTTGGTAGCAATAAGGAGACACAGCAAGAGGAATAAGACATAAAAGACGCCCCCCCCGCCCCCCTTTAATGATCTTTTGCCAATAGGTTACTGGCACACTATTGTTCTGTTGGCCAGTACTATTGGCATAGTTACAGGCCGGTTACTGTGTGTGTGTGTGTGTGTGTGTGTGTATGTGTGTGAGAGAGATTTGGAAAGAGGTAAAAGGGCCCATGAGTCAGAGCTCAGATCTCGCCGCTTCTCCAGAGGGCGTGTTTACACAAGCCCACCGCCTGCCTGAACCCCGACTCCTCTCCTCTCCGGGACCGGCGGACCCAGCGGGGCGGCCCTGACTCACCATGGAGGAGGAGGAGGAGGAGGAGGAGGAGGAGGTGGAGGAGGAGCTCACACCAGAGGAAGCCATTCAAACTCGGAGACTGGTGCTTTTTAAAACACTTAAGACAGGCACTAATGGAGTCTAATGTGGTGGACATGATTTTTAAACCAGAGGAACCCATTCAAACTTGGAGATTGTATTAAAAAAAAAACAAAAAAAGAAACACTCAAGACAGGCACTAATGTAGTAAGCATGATTTTCAAACTAGACGTAGGCCTACCAATTCAAACAGAGAAATTGTATGGTGTCTATTATGTGTCGGTTTTAAACGCTCTGGACTGGCACTAATGTGGTGAACATGATTTTCAAACCAGAGGTACCAATTCAAACAGAATAGTTTGGTGTTTTGTGTGTGTCTGTGTTTTAAACACACTCTTGACGGGCACTAAATGCTAGTTCAGTAGTACTAGTTACACGAGTGAACATACAGTAGTTTTAAAAGTACATAGCATGTAGCTGTGCCCCTCTTTTGCTCTAAACTGTAAACTTTAGTTTCACTTTACCATAAAAAAGTAACTTTTATCACTTTTTAAATTCACATTATCCAAGGGAGGACAGCGACCTACCAGTACTCTGTGCCATCCCGTGTGTTTGTGTGAGAGAGTGAGTTTATGTGAGAGAGAAACATGAGTCATTCAGACCCCCCTCCCAGTTCCGAAGAAGACACTCACACAAATGCACCGTCTGTACACTGAATTTATTCCATTTTTTTTGTTCCTTTAAAAAAAAAAGAAAACACACAAACACAAACGAGTGGAGTTCAAACATCTGTTTCTGATGTCTCTATTTCTGTTCCCAGCACAGAAAAGATCTGTGTGCGAATCCCAAAACTTAAAAAAAACAAAATCATATGTTTAGCTCTGCCTGCCTGGCACAACAACACAACTTTGAAACCACAGAAGAGCCTAGATAGTGTTTTGATCCTCCTAATACCAGTGCAACGTTAAAATGCAACAAACGGAAAAACAAACAAACAAACAAACAAACAAAAATGGTGGAAGACACATAGATCTCTGTTTGCCAAATGGGCATTTTTTTAGGAGTGATTGTCCATACTTTTTCCCCAGCTAAGCTACTACAGAATGTATTCACTTATTATTACAAACTGCAGACAGTAGCAACTGTATCTAAAAAAGACAAACCATAAACTCCAAAACATGAACGCGAAATACAGAGTGTGGCACTTGGAGTTGGAAAAAATAACACTGTAAAATGCAGCATATCTTAGTATGACAGCGTATGGGAGGAAGGAGCAATATGTCAGTTCACCAATACCTGAAGCACGAAAAAGAAAAGAAAGAAAGAGAGTGAAAAGAGAGAAAGAAAGAAGGGGTACAAAGAGGAGCAACGGCAGTATCTCTTTCCACACTAATACCTGCAGCGGGAGATGGAGGGAGGGAGGGAGGGAGAGAGAGGGGGGTGCAGAGGGGCACGATCTGTTCATATGCTAAGTTCTACCTGAAGAGGGAGAGGGAGAATTAGGCTGTCTGATGCTCTTATTTTCAGCTACTAAAGCCACTCTTCACTTGACATGCAAAGTAGCACTACTTACTACCTGATGCTAAGTAATATCAGAGAGAGAGAGAGAGAGAGAGTGTGTGTGTGAATGAGAGAGTGTGTGTGTGTGTGTGTGTGAGAATGAGAGAGCGTGTGTGTGTGTGTGTGTGTGTGTGTGTGAGAATGAGAGAGAGAGCGTGTGTGTGTGTGTGTGTGTGTGTGTGTGTGTGTGTGTGTGTGTGTGTGTGTGTGTGTGTGTGTGTGTGTGTGTGTGGTGTTGGAGGAGTCGTTCTTATTGTTGCGCGGGCTGATGAGGGGTGACTCAGGCGGCTCTGGGTGCCGAGTGATTCCGTGCGCTTTCCTGCATCCCGGCTTTGTCCGGGAGGGCCCCAGACACACACCACTTCCTGTGGCCCGGGAACACGCTCCTACGGCCAGCGGAGACCAGGGACTCTGACACACACACACACACACTCACAATCAGACCATTGTGTTTGGGCTGAGAGAGAGAGCCAAAACTTGCTCTCTCTGTCGCACATACACACACACAGGCTCTGATGCACAGATACGCACACACAGACACACACACATACACGTGTGTCACGCGGACACACAGATATATGGGTGTACACACACACACACACACATACAGACAGACACATGCATACACACACACACACACACACACACACACACACACAAGGACAGCCCAGACTGCAGCTGTTTGGCCCTTCTGAAGTAGAGTGAGAGACAGCTCCATGTGTGACTAGATATGTGCTGCCACACAGAATTCAAATCGAGAGCTGTAACTCACTGAGAACAAAACGTCTCCTAACAGCTCGAGAGGGAGATTCCCAGTTTTAGTGACAAAACCTGGGTCAGTTAACTCAGAATAAACCATAAATCTCCCAGGAGAGTGGCCCTATGTCTACGCAAACGTTTGTGGAACACTCATGAGCAAACAGAAAACTGTTTGCGAACATTTGCGAGCATTTGCAAATTTGGGTGAGTTAAGTGGTAAATAATAACAATAAAAAAGAAACCCAAGTGGGTGGTGTAGTGACAACAAACCTTGGTCAGTTAACCCAAGCTAAACCTGAAACCTCCTAGTAGCCTCCTGGCCAAACAAAGTAAGAGGGTGCTAACATTGGTGGGGAAAACTCGAACCAAACAGAAACGTTTCAGAAACGTTTGCCTATGTTTGCGAATTTCAATGCACCTCTGGGTGAGTTCATTCAAAGTTATAAACCTTCTTATTGGAAAAAAAAAAAAAAAGTTTGTAGGAAGTTGTTTGCAAACATTTGCGAGCATAGGGTTTGCGAATTTGAACCTCTGGATGAGTTAACTCAGAGTAAGTGGTAAACCTCCTACTAATAATAATAAAAATAAAAAAATAAATGAAAACCTGGACATAGCGGACAATGGCGCTGATGGGTTTTTTGACCTTTTGACCTCTCCGTAAAAATAACGACACAAAAAAAGCCACCCAAGTCAGACAACCACCAGCAGTCTGAACACAGTTTCTGCAAAAAGTCTATTGAAGAAAAAACTACCGTAGTCCTGTGAAGACCTCACTTAACCCTAACTTATATACTCGCTCCAGCCTGTCAAGTACAACCTTTCCCTACAACAAAAAACCCCAACATGAAACAAAAATAAAATAAATACAAATGACAGCAACAAAACCTACTTTGACCTTTCTGTTTGGGGGAAGGGGGAGGACGACATCGGTCAGCAGATTTAACAACCAGTTGCCAAGACGATCATCTCATGGGGCCCCACGTGACCAAAACTGAACTTCAAGAACACTGCTGGTGAAAAGGGGGAAGTGAAATATGAAATCGGCCACCGAAACAAACAAAGACGTGTGACAAGAAGAAATAGGAAATGTGGTTTTCACACACACACACACACACACACACACACACTCGCGCACACACACACACACACACAGTTGATGCGTCCAATCTAGAGCTGCTTAGTCTTTCACAGTGTGTGTGTCTGCAGAATGAATGTGTGTGCGTGTGTGTGTGTGTGTGTATCTGCAGAATGAATGCGCGTGTTGTGTGTCTGCAGAATGTGTGTGTGCGTTCACAGATGAATATTAAAAAGGGAAGCAAATATAGAATATATAGAAAAAAAACAAGTCCAGAAATGTAAGAAGAATGTCGGGGCTCTCTCGCTGTCTTCATACACACACACACACACACACACACACACACACACGGCTGGTGCTGCATGGAGATAAACGGCGTGTTCTTTGGCCCACAGGAGGCCGGGGTCCCAGACAGCGTAATACTCTTCACAGATTACCAGTGACAGCAAAGGAAGGAGGACAAAGAATCTAAAAAGGAATTTTAAAACATGCATGCTAATGCATTGTGACATGTGTGACAGGCTCCCCAAGGTGAGACACTTTTTTCCGTCTCACCCAGGTGTGTGTGTGTGTGTGTGTGTGTGTGTGTGTGTGTGAGAGAGAGAGAGAAACAGAGAGAGAGAGAGAGAGTGTGTGTGCACACCCAACTTGTTCCGTCACAGTAAAAACAGTTGTCAGCTTGCTTCATGGCCAGCCTGAAAGTAACACAACCATATGTGCACACACACACACAGACGTATGTGTGTGTGGGTGAGAGAGAGAGAGAGAGAGAGAGAGAAAGGAAAAGAAAGAGAGAAAGAAAAAGGAAGTAAAGGAGGGATTTTGTACCAGTGAATTGTGACATGTACTGTATATTCAACTCTAAAACTCAACTTAAACCGACCGTAAAGGATTTAAGAATATGTAAAAAAAAGTGTATGTGTGTGTGTGTGTGTGTGTGTGTGTGTGTGTGTGTGTGCAGACATATGTACAGCACATCAGCTTAACAACTCCAGATCAAAGAGCTCAGTAACATCAACTAAGTGCTCTTCAGCAAGTGCTTTCCAATAACCATGTGAGCAACAGATTTAAAACCAGTGAAGGAAGCCCATTGCGTTTTAATCAGTGAACGTGAAATGCTTATGGTGGATGTGTATGACGCACTGTGTGTGTGTGTGTGTGTCTCTGTGTGTCTCTGTGTGTCTCTGTGTGTCTCTGTGTGTCTCTGTGTGTCTCTGTGTGTCTCTGTGTGTGTCTGTGTGTGTCTGTGTGTGTCTGTGTGTGTCTGTGTGGTGTGTGTCTATGTCTTTCCGATTAACTCTCCAGAGTGTTGATTAAAGTAAATGAACGGGTCTCTCTCTAACACATTGTGTTTCACAGTAATAATAAAGCAAAGGTTGGCTTAATCCTTGACCCAGCCCTGGCTATCACCCCCCCGGTACCCGTGAGTGATTATGACCCATCTCTCTTCACAAACTAGATATTTGTTTTTTTGTCTTTTTTTTCATTAAAATGATCAAAATGATTCTCTTCACGGATAGCAATATCTACACGTACACCCTCATAGAGGCATGCTGCTGTCGAGTGTATTCATAAAGGACGGGGATATGTACTGTTATCGTCTACTTGTATGTTGGTGTTGCTGGCCTTGAATCAAAACCTTCTCCTGACAAGAGGCACACTGATGTATGTAGTCGGCACTACGGCAATGTGGGAAATGTAGTCCTTTCTCAGACAACGGCATGCTGGGATTTATAGTTTTTTTCTTTCTCCATATTAATGTTAGGAATTCCCCCAAATACTGCAGTATTTCTTGTTTAAGTGCCATGTCATTTAGCAAGTAGCGATTTCCACTCTTGCAGTGCAGTCATGCAAGCTGGGTGTTGTAGTCTTTTTCTACACCGGGTCTTTGTAGTCGGTTAGGTTATCCTGCAGATTGGTGTTGCACACTCTTGCAATGCATGCTGGGTGCTGTAGTCTTTCTCCACACAGGGTCTTTGTAGTCAGTTAGGTTATCCTGCAGATTGGTGTTGCCACTCCTGCAATGCATGCTGGGTGTTGTAGTCTTTTTTGGGCACCTGTAGTCCTCACTGCAGCATGATGTCCTTGAGGTTCTCCTGCAGGATGGTGTTGCACTCTTGCAATGCATGCTGGGTGTTGTAGTCTTTTTGGACACCTGTAGTCCTCACTGCAGCATGATGTCCTTGAGGTTCTCCTGCAGGATGGTGTCGCGCACGGCGCGGAAGACGAAGCGCACGTTCTCCGTGTCGATGGCCGTGGTGAAGTGGTGGAAGAGCGGGCGCGAGCGCCGGTCGCCGCGGCGACGCCGGCCGAAGGAGCGCACCAGGAAGCTCTGCACGTCCTCCAGCCGCCGCGGGTCGCCGCGGAACTCCGGAAAGTTCCGGCGGATGTCGGCGCCGGCGCCGAGCTTCTGCACCAGCAGGTCGGTCTTGTTGAGGAAGAGGATGATGGACACGCTGGAGAACAGCTTGTTGTTCACGATGGTCTCGAAGATGTCCATGGACTCCGACAGGCGGTTGGTGCGCCGGTCCTCCAGAAGAACCTGCCGGAAACAACCAAAACGGTCAGTCTGGATGCTTTAGAGGGAGATGGAGCAACCAAACGGTCAGTCTGGATGCTTAGATGAACAACCAAACGGTCAGTTAGCCGGCTTTAGAGGGAGATGGAGCAACCAAACGGTCAGTCTGGATGCTTAGATGGAACAACCAAACGGTCAGTCAGCCGGCTTTAGAGGGAGATGGAACAACAGTCACTCAGTCTAGCACTCTAAAGGCAGATGGAACAACCAAACGGTCACTCAGTCTAGCACTCTAAAGGCAGATGGAACAACCAAACGGTCACTCAGTCTAGCACTCTAAAGGCAGATGGAACAACCAAACGGTCACTCAGTCTAGCACTCTAAAGGCAGATGGAACAACC
>NC_084994.1:36238022-36240522 GCF_963854185.1 Sardina pilchardus
AAAAACAAACAGCCCAAGTGCACTAGATGTAGCCTGTCTCAAATGTCTTTCTATTAGGGCTGTCAATCGATTAAACATTTTAATCTAATTAATTACATACTCTGTGATTAATTAATCTAAATTAATCGCATATAAAATGTAATCGCAAAATCGCAATGTCAACACTATTTCTTTGCAGTAATGTGGTACTTAAGAGTTGACGAACTTCAGTGATATGCAAATTCTGTGCTGCAGGCATTGCCGAGGACTTAAAGTGTTTTAATCAACACTTTATTTTTAACACTGTCAGGCCGTTTTTTTAAAGTAAATGTTCCAATCAATGATCCAGGCAGCACATTCTCGTCTCCCCATTTTACGGTCTAATCTAATGGTTACTGACTAGAATGGCTCCGGGTCGGATCAAAGGTCATCGATTAATCTGTGTTCATTTTTTTTAATCAGTTATTTTATCTCAAATTAATTAATCTAAATGAATCAGTTATTTTGACAGCCCTACTTTCGATATCTTAAATGTAGCAGCACTTGAACCTATTGTGAAACGTTGTGTTGTCTCACTATATACAGTGTATAATGGCTGAAATCACAATATAACCCACCTGACTTGACTTGATTTGAACAATCTAAATATTAAACCGAAACCAAACACAAATACAAATATTAAAAAAGGCACAATCCTCGATTCTACTCCATTCAACCTTTTGTTGAATTCTGTGAAATTCCCTCAAGCTGTCCCCTCCAGTGTCCAGTGTGTGTGTCCAGTGTGTGCACTCTATGAGGAAGCTCGGTCCTCGGCATGCGAATCGTCCGTCCACGGCTGCCATCCGCAATCCTGAAGCAGCGTGCTGATTGGCTGGAATTTGTGTATCGCTCTGTCTAGGTCACTTTGTTTGTTTCCTGTTTACAGAACCAGGATTGAATATGCTGCTGTTGTTGTTGTTTTTTTTTTTTTTTTTTTTTTTTCAGTACACACCCTGAAGGAATACCTCGAGGAGAAGAGCATTTGGGAAAACAAAATGACGATAGAATTGTTGGATTGGAATCACTCGGATCGTACTGTGAGCTCCCTGTTCATTTTAGACTTCAAACAAACAATACAGCATATCAACATATTTTTCACATCATGTATACATTTGTTTTGAAGTCTGTGTGTGTGTGTGTGTGTGTGTGTGTGTGTGTGTATGTGTGTAGAACAGTAGGGAGGATGAGAAGAATGGGAGGGAGAGAAGAGGGAGAGAGAGAAACAGACAGAGATAATTTCCCAGGCGGTGTAAAAACAGAACACAGAGCTTCTACACTTCCTGCCTTGACGCATCGGGACAAAAATGATCTTACTATGTCATTTCTAGAAAGAATAGAACACACACTCCCACTCCCAAACCGACACACAGACACACACACTCCCACTACCAAACCGACACACAGACACACACACACAGACACACACACAGACACACACACAGACACACACACAGACACACACACACACACACTCCCACTCCCAAACCGACACACACACACACACACGCACACACACAAAAAGAGAAACATGGTTGGGGACCACTTCATTAAGCGAGACTAGGGGTATATTATCTATATCAATTCAGCAAGCAGCTTTTCACCCAAAATTGTTGTCCAATCCCTCTTCACTCTCATCCACCCACCCACACACACACACACACACACACACACAACTGATATGCCTCTGTATAGTATCTTGGTCTCACTGGTCTCTTTTGCTACCCTGTAATCAGCTCCCTCCTCTGCAATCGTGTGTGTGTGTGTGTGCGCGTGTGTGTGTGTGTGTGTGCGTGTGCGTTTATTTGTGCTTGTCCACATTAGTGTGCACACATATACTCATACTCGTGGATGTTTGCCACTTTAATTAGTGTTGATTTGTGAGTCAGGTCTTCCTGCGAGAGGAAAGAGAATAGGAGGATGAGAGAGAGGGATGTAGAAAGAGAGAGAGGGATGAGGAAAGAGAGAGGAAGCAGTGGTGAATACCATGCTGGGAAAAGGGGATAGAAAGGAGAATAGAGAGAGATTCAGCTGGAGAGAGAGAAGAACTGTTCTTTCTTTCTGAAAAGCTCTTGATCAGACAGACTTTCATTTCTCATTTCTGTCTTTCTCTCTACAAACAAACAAACACACACACACACACACACACACACACACGCATACGAGCTATATTTATACTTCACTGCTTAACATGCTTACTCTTTCACACAAGCATAATTTTGGCTGAAAAAAATGTGTGTGGGGGGGGTAAAAAATGTCAAAATCCTTTATTTTCTGACAGTATGTCAGATATTGCAACTGCGATTTGATTTGTGAAGTAATTGAGTCAAGCTGAAGTTCAATATATTCACTATATGATACGTTTAAAAATTACTTGTAAATATTACTTCTTGGGCAAGAACATTGCTATACTGCACATTAATGGGACTGCTGCCTATGGACTTTATAAAATGCCTCATGAAGTGTGTGTGTGTGTGTGTGTGTG
>NC_084994.1:36243022-36250522 GCF_963854185.1 Sardina pilchardus
CACACTACATTATGCACACACACACGCACACACACACACTACAATACAAACACTACATTAAACACACACACAACGCAGCAGATGGGCACACACACACACACACACACACACACACACACACACACACACACACACACACACACACAGTCAGAGACAGCGTTGGCTGGGCTTTAACATATGGTGAAAGTTAGCTGTTCCGAAGTCGAACTTGGTTGCATTTGATTATCGTTCTATGATGAGGAAGGCAAAGACAACAAAGATGAAGAAGAATTTCTCTTTCTATGAAGAAGAAGAAGAAGAAGAAAAAGTAGAAGAAGAAGGAGAAATTATCTTTCATTGAAGAAGAAGAAGAAGAAGAAGAAGAAAAAAAGTAGAAGAAGGAAAAGAGGAAGACAACAACTTTCACAAAAAGCCCAATATGAAGAAGTAGAAAGTATATGAAGGAAGATTATGAAGGAGTGAGAGTATCAACAAGTCTGCATGAAGCACCTTTCAGCTATGAGGAAGTCAAAGAACTTAAAACAGTCAAAAAGTTATTATGCTAATCAGTGATAATTTATGATCTCTGTGGTTGATCTCTGGTTGTGTAATCGCAGATGGAATTCAGAAAAACAATCTGATTGTCTAGTCAGATCAAGTCTTCCACCAACAGAACACACGCATCTCTCTTCAGAAGGGACTAATGTCAGAGTAACATAATGACAAACATCACGTTTTTTTCTTTTTTCCAAAAAAACCTGACTGGTTCACTCTTCTGGCAAAAAAAAGCCCATAGGGCTTTTTAGGATGCTTCACTTACTTTGAGCACGTTTGTTTGAGTTCACATCTGACTTAAGTCACCTCACCACACGGGTGTCTCTCATGCAGCGTTTTAAAACGTCCTCCCTCGCTCCTCGGGCCTCGATCCTCACTGATCTTCATAAAGAAAGATAGAAGAAGGGATAGACTATCCCATTGTTGCCGCCCCGTCATCCTTTATGTGGATCAGTGAGGATCGAGGCCCGAGGAGCGAGGGAGGACGTATAAACGCTGAATGAGAGGCACCTTAAGTACTTGGAATAGGCCCCAGATGTCCCATAAATGAACTAGGCCTGTGTTCTAACGGAACCCTTTATGCCTGTGTTCTAACGGAACCCTGTATGCCTCAATCACAGCAGCAGTGCTGCACATTCAGTCAGATCCTGACGCTCATCATGCAATAGGGCTCGGGATCGTGATGTGAAAACTTTGCGGGCAGCCATATTGGCAGCCCTCACTCCTTAGTTTACTTTGGATTATTATGGATTTACTCCCGCCTATTAGTGTGTTCCTGTTACCTAGTTTTTGCCTTCTGGGTCGTATGCTGCTGTGTAGTGGGGTGTAAAAGCGCAACCCACGATCGCAAGAGGAAAAGAATCGCTAATACTATATTTCTGCTTCTTGTCTTCTGCATCTGAATGAATGGATATTACGTTCGGTGCGCAACCAACATGGCGGCAATATTCCTAGAATGCAAGGCGTGTGCCGGAGCCCTATTGACGATTTTGGGATGGAAGAGATGCTCCTTGGCCTTCCCCACAGTTTAGGCTGAGCTTCTGACCTGAACTCACAGGTCAACGCTTTTTTTTTTCGACAGAGAGAAGTTTTCTGAGGTCACTTTCTGGAAAGCTGAAACTTGGGAGTTAAGCAGGCTAGTATTTTACTTTGCTTGTAGTCCTCCTGGCAACTGTTCCTGTGCACGTGTGTTGTAAGTGCACTCTAAAAAAATCACAGGGCCAGTGCCTGTTCCTCAGAGGGATGCCCATAGATTAGAAGAACCTTTTTTCAGTGCTTCGAAGAATCATCGAGGCAACAGTTAACATAAGGTGCTTCTCAACATGCCTCCTCGATCCTCGATGCTCGATCCTCGAGGGGCGTTCCCACTGATCTATAACTAACACTGGATAGGCTATCCCATTGTTTTCGCCCCATCATTCTTTATGTCGATCAGTGAGGATCGAGGCCCGAGGAGCCAGGGAGGACGTATAAAAGCCCAAATGAGAGGCACCCAGAGAGTTTTTCCTCTCCATGGAACCATCCAGAAATGTAAAGAACCATTTAAGCACCTTTATTTATTTTTTAGAGTGTGTGTTGTCTTCGTCCTGCTGACCATGGAAACAAAAAGTGTTGTGATGATGATAACCGTTCTGCATTCTTAATCCTTTAAATACTTGATAACAGCCCGTTTTCTCTTGATGCAGGAAGCAAGGAAACAAGCACCAGCACGAGCAGCTGTTATATAAACAGTGCAGACGCAACTTCTCAAGTGGATAGTTACTGGCTGCGTATTTGGTTTGAGGTAACGTTAGGGCACAGAAATCTTAAGGTGGGTGTTTCTTACGCAGAGTAGGCCTAGACTGCAACAGTGTGTCTGTGTCCAAGATATTTTTTTAGTAGCAATAGCGTCTTGGTCTCACTGGTTTTGTCTGCCATGTAATCTTTTCCTTCCTAAAATGTCTGTGTGTGTGTGTGTGTGTGTGTGTGTGTGTGTGTGTGTGTGTGTGTGTGTGTGTGTCATACTGGTGTCTTGTCCTCTCTGTAGCCTATTGGTCTTTGTGCCATTCCTCAATTTCAGGTCTTTACAAGAGTAGGCTAGGCCTTCTCACACACACATATACACAGAGAGAGCGAGAGAGAGCGAGACCACAGACAAGCATGGAGAAAGGGAGTCCGCCGTAGTTGGCACACAAAGCAGGATGCTGACGCACACCACTCGCGGGGTCGGTGGGAAAGCCCCGAGCACTACCCACTCGCAGGAGATAAACTCCGCAGGTTTGACACGGGTCAAAAGCGCCTCGCATCGCCCGGGGAAACATTCTCACGGCCTACCCCAGTGTCAATAGCCTACAGCTTTGTAATGATCAAATAGGCCTACTGACGTTAAGAATATGGCCTACTCCACCAAATATTTTGAATGGTTGGATTTCAAAGAAGTCAAATGTAAATAGATAACAATGAAAAAAGTTATAACAAAACGATTGAAAACTTTTTTGCCATCTTCCTTGTTAATAGTTAGTGTGGGCCAGCAGCTTTCTCTCTGAAATAGGCCTGTGTGATTTTGTTACCTTGAGTATGTTGTCATAAATTGTGTCGCGAAAATCCAGTAAAGCTCTGCGGTCAAACTCGTGCCCATTGATGATCCTCATCTGTTTGAGGAAGGTCGACTTGCCACTCTCGCCCGCCCCGAGCAACAGGATCTTCACAAGCCGCTTGGTAGCTCTCCTCTCCCGCTCCAGCATCGCGTCTATCTCCCGGCTCCGACGCCGTGCTTCTCGTTCCAGAAGCACGTCCTTGTCCCCACTTTTCCCTTTGCCATTCCCCCGCTCTCCAACCGCCTCCGCCGGGAGGAAGCACCGACTTAAACTCCGCACCACGCTGGACATGTCTGCCGTGGAGAGTCGAGTCAATCGGAGAGGATGGACGAAGAGATTGAAAAGTCAAAGTTAACTTTGTTTCTTGCCTCCCCGAAAAAGTTTGACGTGTTGCATTCCCAGTCGATGTCCAACGACGTATGATCAGAGTCCAGTAAAAGTTGAACTTGTAAAATGCAACATACCAATTTAATATAGATTAGCAGAGAACTGTTAACACACCACAACAAACATTAACCCATTATTCCACTGTAATACTGCGGTCACTCCAACGCGCTTCAGTTCGGTTTGTTTAAAACAACGGAGGAATGCTGAAGGAGGCGAGAGGAGGATGATAAAATGGACATATCCTGCCAGTCGACGAAAACACCAGAGATTCCCAATTCTTCTTGACAGAAATAAACGACCACAAAAACTCGTAATCCTTAGCGTGCGCTATCGTGCGCAATTGTTGGAATCCTGGCTGTGGTCTGACAAACAGTTCGGAGAAGTCTTCTGAAGTATGTGAACTTTTGAGAAAGTTTGAGAAAGGCACATCCCAGTAACCTAAACTTACGCTCGTCCCCTCTTCGTCACTCCTCGCGGGAGGGTCTTTCTTCTCTAGGAATAAGAATGGACATTCAAGAACAAACAACAGAGGGAGCTGTTGACTGCGCTTGTATCCAGTGCCTCCCGTTACATGGTCGTCCGGGTGCTCTCTGAGCCAATAGTTTTGGAAGAGTTCGATCGAACAGACTAGCATACGGTTTGTTTTTATTTTTTATTTTTTTAGATGAAATAGCCTATTGCTGATGGCAGCATGAAACATAATGTCAATCTGTGACTCTCTATTCAAAAACTTCGGTCTCCTCACAAATATCTAGTAATGAGATATATAGCTTAGTAATGAGATATATAGCTTATTTAAGCAAGGCTATTTGAATGATTGATTTGTTTTTTTGAAATGTAAGGTGGACACTACTCACTTTGGAAACGTGTGTTGTTTCACTGGAGGCAAGGCTACAGGGTTTCACTGCATTAACGCCCATGCTGTAGGCTAATGCTGGTAATGAAAAAGCTTTCAGGCAAAATATCCTATCTGCCATTTTATTTTTCCATAGCCTGCAACCGGGCCAATGATAAATTCAATGCCAGCCTGAAGAGTTAGCCAGGGCTATTGCAAATTGGTGCAATGCAGTGTAGTCTAATTAGTCATAGAAGCACATCAACATCTCCGAAGAAGACCTTGTGTAAACTTTATTTCAAAAGTATCTCACACACCCACATCTAGCCTATTTATTCACTGGAACAGGAGAGGTTAAAGGAACTGACAAAAGTAACTTTGGTGCCAATGGCCCTTTATATATTCTGAAACCTGACTGTTCAGGCCCGTCCCATATTTGATCTTTCACCCCTGCGTCTGGTTCTGTGTTTTCCTCTGTGTTTCCAGGGTTACGGCACGGACGATTTCACAAGAGTGTCCCTGCTGCTGTTCACACATTTTCACAGGTTTTTACCCCCTGAGAATGTCAGCGGTCAGGACTTAAGAACAGCTTGGACTAGTTGACCTCTTCCACTTAGGCAGGGGTCATGTTGGCCAGCGGCAAGTGGCAGGGTTCCTATTGTTCCTCTAGGAAACCCGTGGTTCGGCAGCGGAATGGTGGCAGTGCTAGCAAAACACTAGCACTGAACAAGCTGAGCGTTGAATCTGGTTCAACCAGAGAGGGTTAAAGCAACACTAAAGCACTTTTCCTCTGTCACGCACATGCTATTTGTTTATCCAGCAAATAATGAATTTGACAGACAATATGTTGCATGATTTTATGAAAGTATGATGTATTGCAACACCGAAGCAAGTCAAATGTGTATAGTTTCTGATGTCTCATTTCATCGAACTACAGATACACTACCCGATCTGGTAAAGTTACATAGTGCGGTTATAGCCGTAAGTGCCGTTCACCCTGTTACGTTAGTTGATGAACCGCTGAAATTATATTGGAAACATTATTTTAAGGTACGAAAAACTCTTTAGTGTTGCTTTAAAGCGGAGCATAGTAATGAAGGATCTTTGGTTCAACTTTCAAAGTGCAATGCCATTGTATTCAAATTTTGTCAGTTTAAAGGCAAACTGTTTGTGTTGCACAGGAACGAGATGGAACTTAGCTGATGGTCTGAGCTTGGCGTTGCGCTTACCACTGGCGCTTGCCACTGTCCAGTGTGATCCCGTCTTAGGGTAGGAAGATGCACCAGACATGGAGCGTGCTGTTTGTTGTTGCAATCAGCCTTGCAATTGTTTAATCTGAAGACAGATCAGGCAAGGTGGTTTGAGAGAACTGCTACAGGTTCTTGTACGAGTCGGTCATATTTCAGAGAGATGACCGATGATTTTGTACGTGTGTGTGTGTGTGTGTGAGAGAGAGAGAAAGAGAAGTAAGAGATAGAGCGATCAAAGAGAGAGAGAAATGTAGAGCTGCTATGCACCTGTGTGTATGCCCGTGTGTGTGTGTGTGTGTGTGTGTGTGTGTGTGTTAGTGAATGTGTGTGTGTCTAAGGGTGGGGGCATGTAGACACAAGTTGAACAGTTGCCTTGAACAAATATTCCTGCACTTTCATCCTTGAAGGGAATAGCGATATGGTTTGTGGACTCCTTATCAAAATCAAATATTACAATCCAATAGATCCCCCATTGTCCCTCGACCCCCCCCCCCACACACACACACACACACACACACACTCCCCCCACATCAGTCTCCAGAGACCCATGGCATGCAGAGAGAGGGAGAGGGAGAGAGGGAGGGAAGGTGGGAGAAAGAGAGAGGGAGGGAGGGGTGCAGAGAGAGGGTGAGGAAGAGAGGGTGAGAGATAGGGAGGGAGAGTGAGAAAGGGAGGGGTGCAGAGAGAGAGAGGGAGGGTGGGAAAGAGAGAGAGAGAGGGAGGGTGAGAGCAAGATTAGGGTATAGACAACAAGCATGTGAAGAATAGTAGTGTTTGACCGTTTGAGTGCATAGCTATGTTTGCAGAGCTAGAGAAAGAAAGAGAGCGAGTGTAAGTATGTGTGGTCTTGTGTATTTGTATAGGTGTCTGTCTCTACTGAGAGAGAGTGAAGAGGAGTGTGTAGGTATATAGCCTACTGAGTGTATGTGTATCAGAGAGGGAGAGAAAGAGAGAAAAAGAGAGAGAGAGAGAGAGAGGTGGCAGGTGAGTGAGAGTAACAGCTTCTGTGTGTTTACCCATTTTTGCACAAATGGATGCTCAGTAACCATGACAACCGGCGTGTAAGACCTCCTGCCATCCACGCTTAATATGATGCCACACACACACACACACATTCACACACTCACGCATATGCCTGTTAATGCAGATCACTAAACACGATTTGCCAGATGCGTCCCTTAACGAAACATTCCGACTGCCTGTTACCATGACAGCCAGGTCATTGCCGCCTGCACCAAAGGCCAGCGGTGACACCACCAGCGTCTCATGGGTTTCAATCACAGATTGGGGTCATGGTGGCGTCACAGAGTATATTATCCAGTTCTATGGGAAGAGCCGGCGGCGAGCGTGAACAAGAGATTGCACCAGTGCCCTGAAGGCCAAACGCATAGAAGAACATTCCAGAAGTAAGAATAAGAGGTGAAATATATGACACCTCTTCAGATTCTTCTAGCAAAAGTGGTTTTAGAATGGTGGCCAAGGTCCTTGTTCCCTGCATGAATGATGTTTTCGGTGTATACAGTAGCCTACAGTACGTAGCCTACCTGAAGATTTGGTTCTGCGGCTTTGAAAACTTTTTCCATTCTATTCTCCACTTGAAAGCATGAGCGCATAGATGGATTCAGCTTAGTTACAACACTGGACAAAGTTCAGAATACGGAGAACAGGAGTAACCGAAAGTTTTACTCCGAGTAGTCGGATGGGAGATTGGACCAGTACGGGAGTAACTGAAGCCCAGGTTGGGCCAAAGATCCTTCATTACTGCTCTGCTTTAACCCTCTCTGGTTGGGCTAGACATTGGAATTTGATGCTATAGTGTCTGCATGCCTGATGCCTGAGGGGGTTCTCCGTAGTTATACATTAACGGTAGACACCTGTGCATACATTGGCATAGTGTGTATGCATAGCACTCTCAATC
>NC_084994.1:36258022-36260522 GCF_963854185.1 Sardina pilchardus
CTTATGTGTACGCAGGGTCCTAGTGCCAAGGGCTTCACCACAAGCTCTTCAACTGGGGGGTGTCCAAGTGCGTTGGTTTAATGACCAACCTGACGTTAAGTGGTGCGTTTCCAACTGGTGCAAACCTTTGACTCTTTTCTCCCAGCAAAAACCAAAGCCATTTGGCTCTTCTATTAGAGGAGGGTTTTACGACTTACATCTGACTAAACTTACTCAGTTTTGTCATCAGTCCACGTTCTTCGAATGTTCACTTGTTTCTGCTTGTATGTTGTACGCTCGCAATGTGGAAGATGTGTCTTGCGAGTTCATTATGCTGTGTTCAACATGGCTACCCATGTTCATCATGCTGTGTTCAACACATGTGTGTTTCCCATGTGGGAAATGTGGGGAAATTGGAATCCCACTGACGTGATGCTTTGCATGATAAATCTGTGGTTACAGAGCTTACATATGTAATTTACGCTACATCATATATTCACTACCCCAGATAGAGTACTGTAACCGAGTCCATCCATATGGCTGTAGACTAGACCAGACTGCTAATGTCGGTCGACATAAAAGGGTTGATGATAATTCTAAATGTCAGCGCACTGTTTTTGTATTTCAAAATTAACGACACCTGGTCGTTTCGCAAACAGTTCCCAGTAATGACAATTGTAGCATTAGCAAACATGCATAATCATGATAATGTCACTGCTGATAATCTAATAGTCTCTCTTTCCCTCTTACTCTCTCTCCTCTTTCTCTCTTTTTCTCTCTCTCTATCCATCTCTCCCTCTTTCTCTCTTTTTCCTTCTCTATTTATCCATCTCTCCCTCTTTCTCTCTCTCCTCTTTCTCTCTTTTTCCCTCTCTCTATCCATCTCTCCCTCTTTCTCTCTTTTCCCCTCTCTCTCTATCCATCTCTCCCTCTTTCTCTCTCTCCTTCTTCTCTCTTTTTCCCTCTCTCTATCCGTCTCTCCCTCTCTCTCTCTGTCTCTCTCTGTAATGTCCTGTCTGCCTATCATCTCTCCAAGCCTTCCCTGGCTGGAGTCAGAGATGGCCCGGTTGCAGGCACTGGCACATGGCAGTTTTGGACATGAAAAACAGCTATCTAATGAATGGGTTTTTGTGGCTTGGCAGGGACGACGGGGGGGAGGGAGGGAGGGGGGAGCTCTTTTTTGGCTTCCTGGCAAACGTCTTCCTCGATCCTCCACAAGGGGCCGGTTGATGTGATGTTATTATGCGTTGGCCGGCGCTGGAATCAGACGGAGGAGCTCAGAGAGAGAGAGAGAGAGAGAGAGAGAGAGAGAGAGAGAGAGAGAGAGAGAGAGAGAGAGAGAGGAGAGAGAGAGAGAGAGAGAGAGAGAGAGAGAGAGAGAGAGAGAGAGAGAGAGAGAGAGAGAGAGAGAGAGAGAGAGAGAGACAGTCAGTTTGGAGAGGTCGAGTGTGTGTGTGTGTGTGTGTGTGTGTGTGTGTGTGTGAGAGAGAGAGAGAGAGAGAGAGAGTGTGTGTGAGAGTGATACAGGCAGTCAGTGTGGACAGCGAGTGTTGAGTGTGAGGGGAACCATCAAGAAGAGAGTTGATCAAGAACCTTCATTACGGTCTCCAGGTTCCCTTGATCTTCCTCTCATCTTTTCTCTCTCCTTTCTTCCCCTCCCTCCCTCCCCCATCCTCATCTCTCTCTCTCTCTCTGTCTTTCTCGCTTGTTCTCCCCCTCTCTCCTTCTCTTTCGTTCTTTCTCTGTCTCTTCCCTTTTGTAGTGCATTTCTGCATGAGCTTCAGCTCAGACTTGCACTCATTTAAATACATTTTAAAGTCATATTTTTTAGAAAGGGTGGAGGAAGGGAAGGAGGGGGGGGCCTGACTAGTTTTAATTTGGCAGCATGCAGGGGCAAGGAGGCTTGAAGTTTCATTATTCAGTGGAGAACTCTCATTCTCTTCCCTCTCGATCTCTCTGTGCGCCCCCACTCTCTCTTTCTTTCTGTTCTATTTTGTTCTATTCTTTCTTTCTTTTCATTCTTTCGTTCTTTTTCTTTCGGTATTCTTCACCATCGCTCCCCATCCCCCTTCATTATAATGCACTTCAGATCCATTCAGTTCAATGTCCCAAGTAGTGCAGCGAGGGACTGCACCCTCGCCCTGTCAGACCCTTTGGAATATGCTTAATACAGAGAAGAATATATTACCAATGATGATAGAACAATATACAAATTAATGCAGTGATTTAAAATCAAGAAATCGGACTAGTTTGAAAAGAAAGAAGAGAACCGCCTTCACAACAGCCATTTCCTTTGTCCCCTGTGGCTCTGAACTGACCACTTGTGGGTTCCTCAAAAAACAGCAGTATTTTATGACCTCTTTCTCTCTTCTCTCTTCTCAACTCCATCTCTCTTCCCTTTCTTCTTCTCTCCTCCATCTCTCTTCTCTTTCTTCTTCTCTCCTCCATCTCTCTTCTCTTTCTTCTTCTCTCCTCCATCTCTCTTCTCTCTCTTCTTCTCAACTCCATCTCTTTTCTCTCC
>NC_084994.1:36265236-36272736 GCF_963854185.1 Sardina pilchardus
CACACACACACACACACACACACACACACACACACGCGCACACACACACACACGCACACACACACACACAGACAGAAGCGCTCGCACACGGTGACCATTTGAACACTGATGTTGAGGCATTATTAACACACTGAGAGTTACATGGTGAGAGTGACTGTGTATTCTCTCTCTCTCTCTCTTACATACACACACACACACACACACACACACACACACACACACACATCCATGAGCACTTGTATTTTGACACCTTGACAGATAGATGATGCACCGACTGAGAACACATGTACACATGCACAAAGTGACACACCGAAAATGACGTCTAATGTTGTAATGTATCCACATACAAATGCATGATGTATTACATGATGTATACACACAGCCACACACACACACACACACACACACACACACACACACACACACACACACACAGGGCTAGATGTACGTACATTTGGATTACACGTCCAACGTATAACCATTGTGAAATAATACAATTGATGAGATGGCAACAAGTGAGGAAGATAATGAAAAGCAGTAGTTCTAATTAAACTAGCTGCGCACGTATGGAATTCCTATGGAATTATGCACGCACAATGGGCTATGGCGCAAAGGGGCAGGAAGGGCCGTGGTGTAAAGGAGTAGAATATGAAAAGTCGGGAATGACGCCAAAGGAGGAATGCATCTCAATGTAATGTGACTTATTCAACGATTTATTGTCTGCGACATTCGAACGACTCCACGACCAACATTTTTGGGTAATCATCTCCTATGGCCCCCATGTTACTGTAACACTGACAGTGTGATGACATGCTACGAGTAGGCTACGATATACAGTAGGCTTCATGTAATGTGGAAAAACTCCCAACCAAGTCGTGGCAAGAATGTATCTCTCTATGATCGCCTAGTCTTACATGGTCAATTACGGTATAAAAGACCATGGGGCAGCCGTGGTGTACTGGTTAGGGCTTCGGGCTTGTAACCGGAGGGTTGCCGGTTCGATCACCAACCAGTCCACGGCTGAAGTGCCCTTGAGCAAGGCACCTAACCCCTCACTGCTCCCCGCCCACTGCTGGTTGGGCAGGCAGCTCACTGCTCTGGGTTGTGTGATTCACCTCACTGTGTGTTCACTAATTGGGTTAAATTGGGTTAAATGCAGAGAACTGAATTTCCCTCACAGGATCAAAAAAGTATATATTCTATTCTATTCTATCACAGAAGAGCAAATAAAATGGTGTCATCTGCATATAGCCATAAGGCTCCTGTAACAGCTCCCTGATGGAAAGAGGGGAAACAGTCCGTGGTAGATAAAATATTTCATAGTTCATCACTATACTATACCAGTCAGTTGAATGATGAATGTGCATGCTTCAAAATCAAGCCTAGGCTGATGGCAAAATATGAACACTCTGTCTCTGGCAAAGCCTTATTTATTTAACAGTCAGATACACTACACATACATCTCAAATTAAATTAAGTTACAAAATGACTGAATATGAACACAGACACTATTTCTCTCTCTCTCTCTCTTTCTTTCTCTCTTCTATATTTGACAGGCTACTCATTGTCTCTAGAAAATCCATTTGAGTCTATTTCAATTCTATGGGTGACTGAGAAAATAAGAAAGTACATGAGATGCTTGTCAGAGTAGGAAACAAAAGAGAGGGAGGAAAGAGAGGAAAAAAGACTTGAAGAAAGAGAGAAAAGTAAAACCTTTATTGGCACACTGTCAAAACACCAATATCCCATATCACGCCTACACTGCTTCCTGAAATCTGCCTATAGGAGACATTGTTATATCGTTGACTATATGCTATTAATTCATTAATTATGACAGAGACCTCTAGTCACCAGATGTTGAAGACCTACAGTACGCCAACTGTCTCCTAGTCACTTTCTTAAAAGGAGTCACTGAGAAAACAAAATGAGAGTGGGAGAGAGAGAGGGAGGGAGAGAGAGAAAGAGAGAATGAGAGAGAGAGGGAGGGAGAGAGAGAGAGAGTTTCAAAAAAAGTGCTCCAGTTGGCAAACGTTTGATTTCCAGCTCAGTCTCTATCACGCCTACAGTGCTTCCTGAAATCTGCCTAAAGGAGACATTGTTATATCGTTGACTATATGCTATTAATTCATTCATTATGACAGAGACCTCTAGGCACCAGATGTTGAAGACCTACAGTACGTCGCCAACTGACTCCTAGTCACTCTCTTAGAAGGAGTGACTGAGAACACAAAATGAGAGTGGGAGAGAGAGAGAGGGGGAGGGAGAGAGAGAAAGAGAGAATGAGAGAGAGAGGGAGGGAGAGAGAGAGAGAGTTTCAAAAAAGTGCTCCAGTTGGCAAACGTTTGATTTCCAGCTCAGTCTCACCGCCTCAATGACTCAAGCAGGAGAGGCATATGCTGCGGCGCCGTCGCGTCAATAAAAACGGCGGCGCTTGACGGTTATGAGATTGAGCGCAACCCAGCGAACGCTGCCTGCCTCACACACCTCACACCTCACACCTGCCTCGTGGCACCTCTGCGCACGCTCGTAAATCATACAAAATCCAATTTGACAAATAAATGCCATCCTCCAAATGGAAAATCTATGCTTTTACACCAAAAGACCGTGGCGTGACACGCTATAAAAAAGTTATGTTGGAATCGGTTTTCATGCTGTCAGCTGGCAGGCGATGAAAAGAAAGAAGAGAGAGAGAGAGAGAGAGAGAGGAAAGAGAGAGAGAGAGAATAAAAAGAGAGAGATTACTGAAGGCAAAAAGCTGTGGATATGGCACTTAGAATGTTGTCTTAATCAACAGTCTTCCAGGAGAGATGAGAAAGTATTTATTGAAAAGAAGTTCAGTGTCTTAATAGAAGATTCATAATTTTACGCTAATAGCCAACAATTTGCATTCCATTTTTGCCAGCTAATGATATTGGTAATTAGGTGATCCAAATACCAGAACAGGTTTGCCACCAACAACTCTGCATTAAAACTCTTTTTTTGTATGATTAAAATGATTACAGTGAAATAATCGAGGCAGTTGAGCATACAGTAACAGTCCTCTTCGAATTAAATGCACACTGAGATTAAAGGAGAAATCCAGCGAGTTTTCACGTAGATCTGCGTTTCTCGAGGTCACCGAGTACTGTTGGTACGAAACAAAATGAAAACAATCGGTTTTACCTAGCTCGAGATGCTACGACTCGCCAGATTTCCCCACAACCCTTAAAGGGACACTTCACCAATTAGCGTTAAGCTTTGTATCTTTAGAAAACCAGTCATGTTTTTGAATGGTCGTGCATCATTCTCTCAGTTTGCCTTGAGATGGGAGAAATACGAATTTCAATGGTGGACTTCCTGCTTTCAATGATGTCAAAATCATCATTTTACTTACATCATTGAAAGCAGGAAGTCCTTCTCATGGGTTTCATTGAAATCCGTAGTTCTCCCATCTCAAGGCAAAGTGTCCCTTTAAGGCCTGAGCATCGTTTTACTGGCATTACAGCAACCCTACTTGCAGGCTCTGAGGAGTCACCATGAAGTATATTTTGGGGGCTTTTATGCCTTTAATGTCATGGGACAGCGGAGAATGACAGGAAGCGAATGGGAGAGAGAGTCAGGGGTGGGATCCGGAAAGGACAACGGGGGCGGGAATTGAACCCGGGTCGCCGGTGTGAGGTGCAGGTGTCCCAGCCAGTCGCGGCACCGCTGGGGCCAGCCAGTCACCATAATGGATGGACTGGACACAGTCCTCAGTCCAGTGAAAACGGGTCCTCCAGGACATCGCTGTAGGCTACTCTCAGCCGGATGTTCCCAGGGGACAGTCATGCTCACAGAACAGATGAAAGGTGTTTTGACACGGTGGTTGGCTCCCTCCCTCCCTCCTTCTCTCTCTCTCTCTCTCCCCCCCTCTCTCCCTCTCTCTCTCTCTTGACTAATCAACTAGGCTACCTGTAGAGCCCTCCAGTGATTATCTATTGTGTACATGGAGGGGGTGCATTTTGGAACACTGGCCCTCCAGCGTTCCACTTCCACCTTCCTGATCAGCCAATCAGACGACCCCGATGATCCTGGTGTCTCCTCGCCTCCTCGCCTGCAGGCAGCTGACAGGGAATCATTTATTTAAGTGTCATTGTGACTCATCACCATGGTCACATGATACTCCCCATCAGACCACAATCACACAGCACTGCCTCAAGGCTAACTAGCACGTGCCAATCCATTCGACTGTTCTGAGTGCAGTGCAGGTGACTCACAGGGGAGCTACACCAGGCGCGTAACTGAAGCGATGAAGCGCTCCGTTCGCGACGCACAATCCATTTAAGAAGACTGGTCCATTTTTTTCCGAATGTAATGTACGTGCCACTGTCGCGTCTGGTGTAGCAACTTCCATTGATTATAGCAGCGAGGGTTAAAGCGGATAGTAATTTGTTAACTGCTGCAGCATACGCGTTGCGAACGGAATGCTTGAGTTCCGCGTCTGGTGTAGCTTTCCTTTTAGTTTCAGAGATTCAGAATGTGCCAATCTGTTAGACTGATCCGAGTACAATAGGTGACTACTACTACCGACCACATTTCCTGCGTTGATTTGTTTACCTTCACCCACCACACCTCCTGCGTTGATTATATTTGTTTACCTGTCCTTCACACCTCCTGCGTTGTTTATATTTGTTTAACTTCACCCACCACACCTCCTGCGTTGTTTATATTTGTTTACCTTCACCCACCACACCTCCTGCGTTGATTATATTTGTTTACCTGTCCTTCACACCTCCTGCGTTGTTTATATTTGCTTACCTGTCCTTCACACCTCCTGCATTGTTTATATTTGTTTACCTGTCCTTCACACCTCCTGCGTTGTTTATATTTGTTTACCTGTCCTTCACCCACCACACCTCCTGCGTTGTTTATATTTGTTTACTTGTCCTTCACCCACCACACCTCCTGCGTTGTTTATATTTGTTTACCTGTCCTTCACCCTCCTGCGTTGTTTATGCGTGTTTACCTGCTGAAGGGTTTGACTCAGATGCCAAATGAACATCTGCTGGCTGGAGTGAGGCATGCTGAGTCAGCATATACTCTGAAGTAGGAACTAAAACGGTTACAGGAACTGTGTTTAGAGGAACTACAGTCACCACTCAGTGTCCCACGCAACACAAACGCAAACGCACAAAAAGTTGTAGGAATCTAAAAAAAAAAAAAAAAAAAGTCTCCATAGTGTGAAAATCGCCTATAGTGTCTTCAAAACAAAATCTGACAGACTTGCTGATAAATTGCATAAGAGAGAAGGTTGAGGAGGAGGGTGTGCGAAAGCGAAAGCGAGAGAGGGGAAACTGTGAGAGCAGATAAGAGCTGACTGAAGGGAAAGGAGGGAATGGGAATAAGTGACGTCTGCTGATCTGGAGTCAGTCATGTTGCTGCTGCTTCTGCCTTCAAAACACCCGTCTTGACAGAGTGTCTCATAAACTGCATATTGAAGAGGGCCAGAAAGTAGAGAGAAGAAACTAGGGTAGGCAAAAGGCAGAGAGAGAGAGAGAGAGAGAGAGGAGAGAGAGATGGGGAGAGAGAGAGGGGGAGAAGTTGAAAGAAGGGAGGAAGAAGGCTGAGATAGAGAGGAAAAAAAGGGTGGGACCCAGCGAGAGTTGAATGAACGGGGGAGTGAGTGACGTGAGCTGATCGGGGACTCAGTCAGTCAGTCAGTGACGCCGAGCGCAGGCAGGCAGGCAGAGGCACAGTGACACCCCTCACCCCGCACTCTCACAATTTCATCTCTCAACCAGCACTGTGACAACACAAACAGGGACTGGGCCTGCTGTCTCGACGCTTCATTTAGATAGACAGACAGATATCAGACTCACAGGAGGGTGTGTGTGTGTGTGTGTGTGTGTGTGTGTATGTACTATCACCCCCTCTCACACATACTCACACACACACACACACACACACACACAAACACACAAACACAAAAGGAAGACACCAAATAGAAGTAACAGGGAGGCGTCGTAAGCCAGCCAGCATCTTCAAAACAACATCTGACAGAATTTCTGATGACTTTAATATGAGGCAGAAGAGTAGAAGCCAAACAGAGGGAGAGAGAGAGAGAGAGAGAGAGAGAGAGAGAGAGAGAGAGAGAGAGAGAGAGAGAGAGAGAGAGAGAGAGAGCGAGGGGTGGTGGAGAAAGCATATAGGCCTAGAAAAAAGAGAGAACAATGAAGATAGGGAAAGAGGAGAGATTGATGGAGAGAGGCAGAGAGGAGAGCGAAAGAGAGAGAGAAAGAGAGAGGGGTGGTGGAGAAAGCATATAGGCCTAGAGAAAAGAGAGAACAATGAAGATAGGGAAAGAGGAGAGATTGATGGAGAGAGGCAGAGAGGAGAGTGAAAGAGAGAGAGAAAGAGAGAGGGGTGGTGAAGGAAGTATATAAAGAAAAGAGTGAACAATGAAGATAGGGACAGAGGAGGGATTGATGGAGAGAGACAGAGGAGAGAGAAAGAGAGAGATTGATGGAGAGAGAGAGAGGAGAGCAAAAGAGAGGGAGCGAAAGAGAGAGAGAGAGAGAGAGAGAGTGCAGCCAGAGTTGCAGAGTGTTGGCATTCATTCTTTCATGTTGGAAACACACTCCAGCATGTGTATTTATAGTCCTGTGTTTACACTGTCTTCTCTCTGCCACCGAGATCATTTACATGCATTTCAGACGCCGATACATTCAGAAACGTTTGTACATTTCTATTTCTGTTTACTCAAAGCTTAATTATCTCATTCATGAGAGTAATAAAGGTTAACATGAAACTTAAACACAAAAAAAAAGTGCATGAGTGCCTTTATCGTTTTTATTTGTATTCAGTGCATGTAAAGGCTTACCGTACTGTATCTCAGTCAAGGCCAGCGAGTTATTTGACTTATATTTAACAATAGCGTATCTTGTATTGTGCCACGAAACCTTGAGTTTGAGGATCAGGTGTATGGCAAGGACAGAAGAAGGCAGGAAAGGGTTTTTTTCCTTTTTTTTTAAATTTTTTTTGGGAAGGCTTTTAAAAAATAGATTCTGGGAAGACTTTTCAAAATGGTTAGAAAACATTTTAGGCTTTCATTTTTCTCAGGTCAACTGTTTAATAAAAGAAGTCATTGATGGTTGCAGCTGCCTCCTCCACACATTGCCAGTTTCTTTGTAAAAGGTGTTTTTTCTCCACTACCCCAAATTCAGCTGAAGTGTGTGCTATCAACCTCTCTTCTCCTCTCCTCTCCTCTCTTCTCTTCTCTTCTCTTCTCTTCTCTTCTCTTCTCTTCTCTTCTCTTCTCTTCTCCTCTCCCCTCCCTCCACTCCTCTCCCCTCCTCTCTTCTCCTCTCCTCTCCCCTCCCCCCACCTCTCCTCTCTTCTCTTCTCTTCTCTTCTCCTCTCTTCTCCACTCCTCTCCTCTCCTCTCTTCTCCCCTCCTCTCTTCTCCTCTCTTCTCTTCTCCTCTCCCCTCCCCTCCCTCCACTCATCTCCTCTCCCCTCCTCTCTTCTGCTCTCTTCTCTTCT
>NC_084994.1:36305236-36307736 GCF_963854185.1 Sardina pilchardus
CGTTTTTCTACGGAGTGCTGAGAAGCGGGATTTTACTGAAAGAAGCCCTCTTCGCAACAGCAGCAGACTCGTTGCGGGATCCGTAGGATACGAGACCTTTTGGTTTCACAGTAAGAATTCACACGCATATCGTTGTCGCTGGTGGACTGACTTTTCGTACGTGAAGACTTGTACTAACCGGATACATTTTTTCCTGTTTGTTTTTCTTATATTTGAAAGGATCCGGTTTGGAGCCGAGAAGGTGAGGTTTTTTGTAAAAGATTGTTTAAAATCGGATTTCGCTTACTGCGTTCTGCTAGCTCATGCCCGCTAGTTGACATGCAAGGTGGCTAGCTAGATATTGATAGATTTGATTTCCCGAAGTGTACTGTCTGAAACCAGAGACTTATTTTCCCAACCAGTCAGCGACAATAATTTTAAACTGAAGTTACCAGTGGGGCTTAGCTCGTGGTTTAATTCGACCAGTTGTTGGAGTCTTTTACACTGATTGAACGTTAACCTGTTGTTCATGAACAGGCGGTGGGCTGTGAGTCCGTCGCGATAAGTTAACAGTTAAATTCAAATTGGAGCGCTCCTCACACAGATGAAATAAGATATATTCGGCGAGGAAGCGCAGTAATACATTTCACCATAACTTGCATTGGGCATTGGGCATTTTAGTGGTCTACGTGGCGCCAGTGCTTTGGTTAACGACTTTTAAAAATAAACTCTCCATTTATAATTACATTTCTACATTTCCAAATCGGACACATATCAGTGCGTTGCCGCCTTTGAATTTCCTTGGCATCTACCAGACCTACACAAACCGGACCCACTGGAAAACATAGCATACATCGCATCAGGGTATAAGGACACCATGCATGGATGATCTATGCTCTGTTTTGAGCAATTAATTCGATCGGGGATGTCCGGGTAGATCAACATCACGTTGAAGACATCAAAACAAGCCGGGGTTTACTGCAAAAAACGGAGCCTCAGCCTTAAGCGGATAAGTTGAAATCCCACTCTCAAATGTATTAATACCTTGCTAAGATCAATCGTTGATGGATAAAATGAGTGGTTATCGCGTAACGCTGAGACCTGACCTGTCTATCGTGACAGCGGATGACGAGGACGGGTGGGCGAGGGAACGAGCGGGCGATACGGAACAGTGTGGCCATCAGCAAGCTCTCACCGGGACCATGTCGGTGCTCGTCAAACCGGGGCGCGCGGACACAGCTGGTTGCTGTCTGACGGACACCGCAGGGCCAGTCGCGTGGGCGCGTTGTAATGAGGAGCGCGTGGAGCCAGGACCTGGCGTCAAAGAGAGGGCGCGGGAGGTCGACGAGTTGGTCGGCGACGCAGCAGCAGGTGTGCTGAACACCTCCGAGCAGCCCTACCGATTCCGCGGGGATCCGAACGGGACTAGTAAAACGCCCGGGAGCGGCTGCCGCGGCGCACTTGAAGGGGAGAGCTCGCTCGAGGGTTGCCCTAGTCAGCACTCGCGGAGCCCCGGTGTCAACGTGTCCTCTCAGAACCAGAAACCGAGGAAAAAAGACAGCTCGCTCTTCGTCATGCCGGACCACGACACTCATGGATATACTTACTGCCGGGAAGGCCGGGGTAACATTACACGGGACTTTTTCAATAACCGAGAAGCCCTCTTGTGCCGTGGAAGATCCAACTTGGTGGCCAGGATACAATATTGGATATGGGCGTTCATCCTTCTGTGGAACACACACGTGTTGCATGCTCAAGGTAAGAAAGCGATAGTCTTGTCTTGTTTTGCCTTTTCTCATGTGTATAGTGATATTTTTAAAATTGTATTTGAATGTTTGTTTCACTCTGTTTATGAATTATTTTCCACGATTGGGGGGGGGGGGGGGGGGGGGGGTAATTGTTGTAGACCACAGTTTATTGGCGCGTAATAGCAGAGTCCATGTCGGGAGACGAGGTGCCGTGTGGGTTTTCATGCTTGAGTGTGTTTTTTCCCAAACGTGTGCCTGGAAAAGAAAGTGTGAGTGTGTATGTGTGAGCGAGAGAGTGACAGTGGGTGAGTTGGAATGAGAGAGAGAGAGAGAGAGAGAGAGAGAGAGAGAGAGAGAGAGAGAGAGAGAGAGAGAGAGAGACACGATGTAAAGGTCAGATGCTTTCGACTCACACATTTTCTCAGGTCACATACGCGTCACATCCACTGAATGTCAATCTGACAAGTGTGTGTGTGTGTGTGTGCGCGCGCGTGCGTGCGTGCGTGTGTGTGTGTGTGTGTGTGTGTGAGTGAGTGTGAGTGAGTGTGAGTGTGAGAGTGAGTCGCGGGGGTGTAGGTCACAGGCCTCAGACCTCGCCCCGAGTCCCTCGTGCATTGAACGAGATTCAACGGATTTGATTCCCGTCAGTAGGCTACTGCATAGAGGGAGCCTATCCCGTCACCTTTTCCTGGCAGGCTAGCCAGAAACTTTCAACCGTCTCTTGCTCACTATTAGGTCCCTAGCGGAGAATTCGTGTCGCCTGGCAATGTGCC
>NC_084994.1:36330236-36335236 GCF_963854185.1 Sardina pilchardus
CGGCGGACCCTGCTTTGTAATCAATAGCTGGGTGTTTGGACTCTTCATCTGCCCACTCTGCTCTGTTCTCTCTTTCTCTCCCTCTTTTTGCTCTGTTCACTTCTTTCTTTCACTCCTCTCTGTTCAGTTCGCTCTCTCTCTTTCTCTCCCTCTTTTTGCTCTGTTCACTCTTTCTTTCACTCCTCTCTGTTCAGCTCTCTCTCTCTTTCTCTCCTTCAGTACAGTAGAATTATTGTCACATACACTTAAAGCAAACAAACAAAAACAAATGAATTAAGTTGAGCAAAAATGTAAGAATGAACACTAGATAAGACCAATTCTGTACAGTAGTACTCTGAAATAGACATGGAGAGAGTGCATTCTGTGTGGCCTCACTGGTCCCTCAGGTTACGGTCCTCCCCCTCTTCTCCTCCTCTCTCTCCCTCTCTCCATCTTCTCCTCTCCTCCTCTCCTGCTTTCCTTCTCTCAGGGCCAGATGTACTAACGTTTTGCGCCCATTTCAGGCGTAACGTACGTGTATAAACATGGGGAGGATATGTACAGACAGGCCGCAATGAGGGAAACGCGCAGACTGCCTGCTGTGGGAGCTGAGAATGGCTATTTGCGCTTTTCCGTGTCATGCATATTAATTCCTGGGCGGATCAGCTGAAAATGGGTGTAACGCGTAAGTACAGGGGAGGAGAGGTGCTAATAGCGATTGATTAAGTATTCCGCCATATGTATGAAAACAGCGCACATCTATTTTGCGTTGAAAAACTTCCGCCTTCTGAAAGCAGGTGTAATCCAGATTGCGGTTAAATGCGTCTATTAGAAAAACTTTTAGAGACAGCTGAATCAATACTCAGAGCATCCGTTTTCTTCATTGTATTATGTCAAAAGCAACCTTAACTTTTGTTTACCTCTCTAAAATCGTATTTTCTCTTTCACGACATAGCCTACACTTCCCAATCTAGAGGCATTATAATCATATCCCAAGTCTACGTGCAATAAATAGTTAAAGTATTTTTTAAGTGGATTCGTAGAACTACTAGGCCTACTCTGTCTGTCGCTGCTCGTTGACATCTCTTTGTATCATGTATGATCGCTAAACTTTGATTCTTTTTAATGTTGCACTATTCAACTGCGCTCGTTGTTAATCTCTGCATGCGCAAATGGCGCGGTAAAGGGGGCGGGAACGGGCGGCACTGAACGCAAATAACGTAATGAAGTGACAGCTTAGTAAATACCACGCAATATAGCAAAGCACAGCGTTCGCACTCTGCGCATACAAAAACTCGCTATTAGCGCTGTCTTAGTACATCTGGCCCTCAGTCTCTTTCTCTTTGTTCTCCTTTCTGTTGCTCTCACTTTCTATGTGTCACCCTCTTTTCCTCTTTCCTCCTCTCTCTCTTTTCTCTCTCTCTCCCCCTCTCCACCTCTCCCTCCTTCTCTTCTCTCTCTGGATGGGGGCCAGATGGTGTATTGTATAACAGACGTTGTTAGTGTAATCCAATGCCCGTCTCCTCCTCCTCTTCTCTTCCTCCCTCCCCCTCCTCCTCTTCTCTTCCTCCCTCCGTGTGTTCCCCTCTCCCTCTCTTCCTCTCCTCTCCCCCACCTCCTCCTCCTCTTCTTCTCTCCCTCCTCCTTTTCTCTTCCTCCCTCCCTCTCCTCCTCTCCCTCACCTCCTCCCCCTCCTCCTCTTCTCTTCCTCCCTCTCCTCCTCTCCTCTCCCCCACCTCCTCCTCTTCTTCTCTCCCTCCCTCTCCTCCTGTCCTCTGTCCTTCCTCCCCATCTTCTGACCCTCCTTCCCTCCTCCTCTCCTCTCTCCCTCCTCCTCCTCTCCCCCACCTCCTCCTCTTCTTCTTCTTCTCTCTCTCCCTCCCTCTCCTACTTTTCTCTCCTCTCCTCTCCTCCTCCTCCTTTCCTCTCCCCCTCCATACTCCCCAACACCTGTTCTCCTCACCAGAGACCACTGCAGACAACCAGGCAGCACAGACCACACTGAGTGGGAGGAAGGGAGGGAGGGAGGGAGGGAGGGAAGGAGAGAGAGAGAGAGAGAGAGAGAGAGAGAGAGAGATGGGGAGAGAGAGAGTGTGTGTGTGTGTGTGTATGTGTGTGTGAGAGAGAGAGAGAGAGAGAACCTGTTTGTGTGTATGTGTTTGCACAGTGTGTTTTGTTTATACGAGTTAGTTTGTATATGTGTGTGTGTGTGTGTGTGCTTGTGTGTGAAAGAGTATAACGTGTGTGTTTGTGAGTGAGAGACTGTGTGTGTATGTGTGTTTGTGTGTGCGTATCTCTGTCTGGCCCCGTGTGTGAGAGTGTGTGTGTGTGTGTGTGTGTGAATGTGTGTGTGTGTGTGTGTGTGTGTGTGTGTTTGTGTGTGTGTGTGTGTGTGTGATGCAGACACACAGGTGTTCCTCTCCTCCTCCTCCTCCTCTCCTTCCCCGTCGTCAGACTCCGTCTCCGTGTCTGAGCCCTCCCTCCAGATGTGGGATGTCCCCGGCTCACCAAAACAAAGACTCCGCTAATCCGCGGAGATGTGCCAATCCTGTCCTCTTGTCAAACAACAAAGACTTCCCTCGCTGCAGGGATACTGTACTACGCCACCTCTCTCTCTCGCTGCTCCGCCGAAGAACAAAGGCTCCCGAAAAGCCAGCCGCTGAGGTATATATCGCTAGCTATCCTCTAGTCTCTCTGGTGTCTCTGGTGTCTCTTAGTGAGCACTGAAGACAGCGCTAGCTTTGGGGGAGGGCGGGTTGTATCCCATTCCTTACTGTCACCACGGAGACAGAGCGGAGCCCCCGAGTCGCTGCTCAAGTGCTATGGCTCCATAGACCTGCTTGGGTTAAGATAAGCGACGCTAGGCTAGGCTAGGCTACGTCATTCACTTCAGGCGGCTCTTGTGTGTGTCCCTTGACTGTACTATGGATAGGCACAGAAAGTGCACCATACCTTAGAATTAAGTGCACCATAGAAAGACCCAGAAAGTGCACTAGTACCACAAACATACTGAAAGTATATCTGTATACTGTAGATGTAGGACTATATACAACAACAATGTTTATCGCCCAGAGAGAAGAGGTACTCTTTTTCGGACACCTATAAAGTAGATCTGGTTAAAAAAAAAAGTTCCATCACCGTTCCGTATCAATGCTTATGAATGGTAACCGTAGGAACCATACTGTAGTAGGACGACCCTGGAAGCAGGCCTCACAACAATGGAATCAACTGTATACAAGCTTGCTATCCATGCTATCGATGTTCAAAGAAAGTTGTACGACAAACTGGACAGCCAGTCAGCTTCTTTTTAGATGCAACCGCTTGCTTCTTTTGAGTGCTATGAAGGCATGATTATTGCCTATAGTGGCAACTGGCTGATAAGCGGAATAACGACCTCCGAGTTCTTTGCGTTCCCCCTTGTCCATCAATTCCTAGGGCAGGACACCTCGCCGACCGTAATCCCTTACATACTGTAACTCCTCGCCCCTACCAACGCCTACTTAACCTGTTAAGTTTAATGGAGTTTCTGCTCAATACCATTCAATTCAAATCAATTCATGCTATGCTAACTTTAGCGAATATCCGGGCAGCACAGTGCTTATGTGTTGACGTTGACGTCCGGTTATTTCTTCACATTCTGCTGCTGTTTCTAGGACATTTTTGAATGCTTTTTGTTGAAATGTTTCCATCCCCCATGTTTTAGCAGCTTTATAAGTCCCACATCTGCCTGGCTTCTCTTTCTGGTGAAAACCCAGTTTCACAGTGAATACTCCTCCATCAGTGGCCACTTTAGCATTTGACGTTGTAGGTTTCGTGTGTGTGCATGTGTGTGTGTGTTTGTGTGGGCGGGGGGGGCGGGGGATTATATTGAAGAGCCTTACCTCCACCAACTCCATTTGCCCGCCATAAACCCATAAAATGCCCCTCTTTTGCCCGCGCTAAACCCATAAAATGCTAAAATGCCCCTCTTTGGCCGTCTTTAGGGCAGTAAGCACGTTTCACGGGCTCCTCCTGAACCCCGAGCGCCACCCTGTTTATCTCACCGCCAACCTGCCACCGCCAGCTTATCCACAACCTTTCATGTGGGCTTCAGGAACCGGGACAGACACCAAGCATCTTTACACACACGCACACACACGCACACACACACGCACACACACACACGTGTACTGAGTCCAGTCCACGTGTTCCTGAGTTGGCGCAGTACAATTTCATAACGCATACACAACGTTGACATCTTTAAGGATAACAATGGCGGGGCCAATGTGGGCTCTTTGCCAATTGAAAGCAGGACATAATGAATAAGTAATTAGCGGGTGAGTGGTTAAATGCATAGCATGATTTCTCTTGATTCACTTTTAAATTTACTTTAGATTCACTTTAGATTCACTTTAGATTGACTCTAAGTGACACTGACACTTAGATTGACTCTAGCTGACACTTACACTAAAAAAGCCATCTCTTAATGTATATACAGTCCTCTCTCTCTCTGTGTGTGTCTTTCTCTTCCTTTTCTTTTCTCTCTCTGTCTGTCTCTCCCTCTGTCACTCTCTCTCTCTCTCGGTCTTTCTCCTCGTCTGTCACTCACTCTCTCACACGTTCTTTCTGTCTCTCACTGCGGATGAATCCCTCCCGGACCTTAACGGAGTGGAAAAAAAAGGGGGGGATGAAGGGAGGAGAGAAGGGAGGAGAGCGGAACAGACGCTAAGTGGACGTGAAGCGCGGGGGGGGGGGGTGCTGGTGGTCGGCGGTGCGGTGGACCAGATGTTAGTCTCCAACATGTCAGCGCAGAGCACACGGGACAGGGCCGGCTCTCCATGTGCCACTTCTCAAAGTCAGGGAGTTGGGCTGAACACACACACACACACACACACACACACACAGACATAGGCCTACACACACATATGCACTCGCGCACACACACACACACACACACACATATAAACCCCCCCACACTCACATAGACACACACACACACACACATACTCACACATACACACATACACACTAACGCACACACT
>NC_084994.1:36342736-36347736 GCF_963854185.1 Sardina pilchardus
ATGTGATTTGATAAACCACTTGCCTGTTATCTTGAATGACGTGCTCGGCTTCTTCAAGCTCTTGCCAAACCCGGTCGGAAGAAGAGTAAAAACATCCTTGCCACCAATAAATGTCTTCAAAACTATTCTCTGTTAATCTTTTAAAGAATGAATACTCGATAGATCCGACAAAACGGTTGAAATAGCAGAATCAATGTCAGCACAAGACTCCTCGCTGCGTGCCACTAGTGCTGGGCGGTATGGCCAAAAATGTATATCACGGTATTTTTCAAAATTCTGACGGTTTCACGGTATATGACGGTATTTTTTTTCCTTGCATAATCAGGTGTTCGCAACATTTTCTATGGGTTGACCAAGGAATTACTGCAGTAGATTGACTTAGGATGGCCTATTTTACTGTCATGATGAGTGAATATTGTAGAATAATTCCACACTAGTAGTAGTATTACAGGTTGTATGGCCATGATGCTGTTTACAAAGAGGCACTCATGATTCTAATGGGCAATTGCAGTCAAAATACAGAACTTTTACTATGCAAATTGCACAAACCTACACAAAAAGTAGTGCAATACTAGTTCAAGCCCAAGTACACTGTTTTCAAGTAAATATAAAAAGGAAATATAAAGCAAGTGTGACTAAGTGAAGAGACTGCTCCGCTAATATGCCTACTCTGTCAAATAGGCCCATCAAAATCATGCCGTGCTGTTATTGTGTGCTCTACACATAACGTTAGTGGTAGGCTAACGTTTACAGAATTCACGTTGATGTCTTGTTAGCCTATCAAGTTACGGTTCGCTAAGCAAAATGTAAACACAAAAGTTCGTTTCAGTGCACTGATGACAGTCAAGATCATGACTAACTAACCAGCTAGTATAATTGTTCAGTTCATATCTGTAACATGCTTTACTTTCTATTTAGATAATTTCAGCGAATGTTATTAAGGTAAGATGAATTATAAGGTCATAAAGCTTTCCTGTGTTCGGTGGGTTCGCCTACTAGCCAGCTAGCTAGTTACAGCGGTGAACAATCTTTTTTTTTTTGCCTACTGGAAAATCCCTTTCAATGTAGGTTATTAAGACCAGTAACGCTTTTCTTTAACTAGGGGAACAATTTAAGGTATTCTGTGCAACACCCGTAAATAAATCCCTTAGCAAAGGAACAAATAAGCCTTCTGCATCATTATTAAAGGGAGAACGTGAGGTGTCTTGTGCTACAGGCTCCACTGTTTACTTTCTCCATGCGTGTTTAGAAGTGCAACACTTAAAAGGGTCCCGTCTGAAACAATGACGCGCGACGCAGCATTCCGCCCACAGTGTAATCAAATACACCGGTATGGCGGTATATTAAAAATTCATATCATAACGAAAATATACACCGGTATTCGGTGTGAACCGGTATACCGCCCAGCACTACGTGCCACCATTGTTATTTGAATCAAACACTCGCTTCGGCGCTCCTGATTGGTTGCTCATTTTTTGAGCAACCGCCAGGGGTTTGGATTGCCCTCGCGTCCAGACCCTTGTGTGGAGCTCAGCGAAACGCCTCTGGTGGAGCATGGCGGAACTACAAGGGTCTGGCGAGAGTCAGGCTAATGGCCATATGCCAGTGCTATGAACTCGGAGTGATGTTTGAATGAATGTTATGCCTGTAGCCGATGTCCAGATAGAGTGAAGAGCCGCTGTTTTAAATGCAAATTTTAACAGAATGCTACCGACGTGTGTGTCGGCCTGATCAGGCAACAGAAGCGCTAGGCAACCGCGGTTGTTGAGTAGCCTAAGCTATGTTACGTGACTGTAACAGCCTGGTGCATGTGACTGTAACAGCCGGGTGCATGTGTGTCAGACTCAGCATGTTTATCCAACATGAACAATCTTGAAACGGTCCGTTGTTTACGTGAGACATAGTAATTTCCATGATTGGCAACGTGAGTGTCAGCGAAATGGGCTTTTTTGTTTCTATGCTGGAGTAAGTGAGAGTGAGGGGGAGTGGCTAGTGCGAGAGCGGTAGAATTGTGGGATTGCGGTAGAGTTGTATTTCGCTTAATTTAACGATATCTTTGTCATTTGTTGTCCAACAACGACCAAACTTCGCACGGCACTCACGCATGGCATTAGCAATACCCGTGTCAAATTTTTGGTCAGTCGGATGAGCGGTTCGAGAGTTATGCGTGGGACAGACAGACAGACAGACAGACAGACAGAGTGACACACAGACAGACGTTCCTTGCTTTAATAGATAGATATTTCATGTCAACTTAATTTGATTTGAAATTACTTTGCTCAAATTGGGTAATCATGGCAATAATCAATTGGAGGAGAAATGTAACACTATTTCTGTACATTTCAATTAAGTGCAACCAATGGTCACATTACAACTTAATTGGTTATTTTTCTCAGAGTCTCAAATATGCGCGTGGGTGTGCGCAGTGTGTGCATGCATGCGTGTTCGCGTGAGCCTGAACTTGACTACCCTCAGATAGTTAAGATCTTTTCTTTTTAGTTGAACATGGAAAGTTTGAAATTGCCTGCACAACCATAACCAAGGCGACTGCACCACGCATGCTTGTTTCTTCTAAAATGTCAGGAAATAATTAAAACTACATTGATTGATATTTTTAGCCCCGCTGCTTATTTCTTAAAGGATTTGAAGAGCTACAGTGTACTGTACTGTATGATAGCTTCGCTCTCGATCATTGGCGGGCGAGGTGGGGATGTGGAACCCACCCATGTTCTCTATTGTTAAATTATTTTATAATAATAACAACAATTGTTTTATTTTCAGATTTTATTATTCTGTATTCATGTTTGTGTTTACAGTAAAAACAGGAAAGATCTAGAGACAGGGAGCTTGCCGTTGCAAAATGGGAAAAGTTTCTGATGTTACATGTATCAACTTCTTTTTTGCTTTGGTGGTTTTTCTGATTGGCAGAGACTCCTGAACACATCAGGGTAGATTAATGCCAAAAGATGAATCAGGCAGGTTCAAAAAGTGGAGAGTGGAGAACTTACAAAATCTGATAACATTAGGCCTAGCGGAGTTTGGAGAGACGCCTCGTTGGCACTGGCCTTTATCTTGCGCCCTCTCTCTCTCTGTCTCTCTCTCTCTTCTCTCTCTCTCTCTCTCTCTCTCTCTTTTTCTCTCTCTCACTCACACACACACACACACACACACACACACACACACACACACACACACCTTCAACTAGGCTGCCCAGTTGATATTGAAAAGGAAATGCCAAGCTGTGCCAGGCAGGTGAGTGGTCCCTGGGCACCTCGGGTGGGCAGTGGGCACGGCCATCATGTCTAATGGAAACGCCACAGTGGGGCATGGGACTAGGCCAACACTCCACTCATCCTCCACTCCTTGTGGCGAGGGGGGTCATCCCTATGTTCCCCGGGTCCTATGTCCCCTGTTTTCCCCCGAAAGGGTCCTATGTCCCCCAGTCCCAATACATACATATGTATTTGGGAAAAGCGTCTTAAAGCGTTTCCGTTTCTATGTTCCCTGGTTTCATACAAAGGGGAACATATGACCCGGGGAATATAGGACCTAGGGAACATAGGACCCGGGGAACATTGGTACGCTCCTGTGGAGAGTAGGAGAGAAGAGGATAGAGAGCAATAAGAGAGAAAAAAAGAAAAATTATTTGAGTACAGGAGAGAAAAAATGGTGTGACTGGACCCTCTACATCCTCCTCCTCCTCCTCCTCCTTCTCCTCATTCTTCTTCTCCTCCTCATCCCCTTCTTCCCTCGTTTCCCTGTCTTCTCCTTGTGCAGGTTTTTTTTGCTGTCTGTGCACTCTTTGCCATGGCAGCTGTGTGCATGCAAGGGCCTCGTCTGTCAATAGTTGTAATTGAACTGGAGATTTCTATTGGAGTGGAGACGGGTGGCACGTACAGAACTAATGATGGAGAACTAACAGGAGTCACACACTCCGCTGCTGTGCTGCGCTGCGCTACGCTATGCTATGCTGCACTACACTATGCTATACTATGCTATACTATGCTATACTATGCTATGCTGCACTATGCTATACTACAGTACACTACGCTATACTATGTGACGCTCTACTATGTGCTCTATGGGATTTTAAGCCCCCAACGTCGTCTTCCAGGCAGCACTGCCACAGTTGTCTTAAAGGCACCTACCAGTAATCCTAAACCTAACCCTAACCTAAAACCTAACCTTAACCCATGGCTAACCCTACTGTAGCACCTTCCAGGGATCGCTGCCTTGAAGACAATGTTGGGGGCTTAAAACACCAAGAAACGTACTGTGCTATGCTGTACTACGCTACGCTATGCTACCCTACGCTGTACTGCACTATGCTATGCTATGCTATGCTACGCTGTACTGCGCTATGCTAATGTTATTCTACGCTATGCTGCACTATGCTATACTATGCTATACTACGCTACACTATGCTGCACTATGCTGTACTACGCTACGCTATGCTGCACTATGCTATACTACGCTATGTTGTACTGCGCTATGGTACGCTATATTATACCATGCTATGCTACGCTATGCTATGCTATACTATGTTATGCTATACTAGGCTATCTTATACTAGGCTATGCTATACTAGGCTATGCTACACCACACTATGCTATACTAAGTTATGCTATACTTCACTACGCTGTACTGTGGTACGCTATACTGTACTATGCTGTCCTCTCTCTGTCTTTTCCCTGTCTGTTTCTATTTTCCTTATTGTCCTCTCTATCACTCTCTTTATTTTCTACCCTATCCTCTCTCTAACACCTCTCTATCATCCTCTCTCTCCATTCTCCACTCTCTTCATGATATCCCTCTTTTCTCTCTCTCAGTTTATTGTATCGTGTCTCCTGTCTTCCTCGTCTCTCTATCATTCACTGTTCTGTCTCTACCTCTCTTTCTGACTCTGTATTCTCTCTATCTTTACCTACTGCTGGGCAGCTCTCTCTCTCTCTCCGTCCCTCTCAATCTCTTCCCCCTCTCTCAGTTTATTATATCATCTC
>NC_084994.1:36352736-36360236 GCF_963854185.1 Sardina pilchardus
AAAGGATTTGGGCATGCGTCACAGGTTTAGGGAGAAATTTGGATTATTTTGTGTGTGTGTGTGTGTGTGTGTGTGTGTGTGTGTGTGTGTGTGTGTGTGTGTGTGTGTGTGTGTGTGTGTGTGTGTGTGTGCGTGCGCTGGTATTTTTTCTTTGTATGAGTTTGTGAATTTATTTGCCTAACCCTAGGAGTATATGATAGGGATACTTGCATGGTTCTTTTATAAGTTTGTTTGTTTTGTTTGTTTGTGTGTGTGTGTGCGTGCTAGCGTGTTTCGTCAGAATTTGTGTGCACTTCTGGGTGAGTTGATGTTTGTGTACATCTCTGTCTGATCTTGAATATCTCTCTCTCTCTCCCTCCCTCTCTCTCTCCTTTTCTCTCTCTCTCTCTCTCTCTCTCTCCCTTACTTTATCTATCCCCACTCCTCTGCCTGCCTGTTGGCTCTACCGGCAGAAATAGAACTGCAGATTTTTTTTTTTTCCGGAACGAAAGCACTGCCTACTCGTATTTTAAAAAAAGCAGGCGCCCCGTCCTATGCCAATTATCATTTTTCCAAATGCCGTTCCGCCGTAATTTGTCCCCTCTGGGGCACCATACTTATTTATAAGCTTGTTTCTCAGTGTTTATTGTTTGCTCGAACTTGTAATATATAATATGCCCTCTGTACTCTGCGTGCAGTCATCAGTTGTTAGTGTAACTTCAGGCATTAGCAGTCAAACGCAGAGCAGCGTGCGATGGATACGAGTGTTATTATTGGCCCATCGGGATCGCCAGTAATGCCTTGATTTTAGGTTCATTGTAGCAAGGGGCTATTGATGTATGGGTCTGCAGTGTGTGTGTGTGTGTGTATGTGTGTGTGTGTGTGTGTGTGTGAGTGACACACACACACACACACACACACACACACACTGAACCTTAAGCATACACAGACACTCCCCTCAATCTTGCAATCATACACATACACAGTCAGAAAGAGAGCCTGACAGAGACACAGAAACAGAGACACACACACACACACACACACACACACACACACACACACACACACACACACACACACACACACACACACACACACACACACACACACACACACACACACACACACACACACACACACACACACACACACACACACACACACACACACACACACACACACACACACACACACACACACACACACACACACACACACACACACACACACACACACACACACACACACACACACACACACACACACACACACACACACACACACACACACACACACACACACACACACACACACACACACACACACACACACACACACACACACACACACACACACACACACACACACACACACACACACACACACACACACACACACACACACACACACACACGCTGTGAGGGGATTAGTGTTTGATGTGAGTGTGTGTCAGGGCGGCTGGCGGGGGCGTTGTGCCTGAGGTGCCACTGTGAAATAACCGCAGAGCTGATCGCAGATCAGTGGAGAGATACTTACACTCCAGCCTGCCTGTCACCCCTGAGGGAGACAGAGGGCAGGACTATTTACACACACACACACACACACACTGTCGCGGCCTTTTCTGAGCTTTCCAAAGACGCTCAAGACCAGGCCGTGGGTGTAGTGGAAAGGTGACCCGTTTTGCACGCACTCTGACAACGCAAATCTATTCCAAAAGTGTAACATTTATTTTAAAGTCCAACTTAATTCCAACGTTCCAAGATATCCACAGTTCGCTATCAGAAATGGTCAAAAAATTGTATTTGCCACCTCGACTACAACCCAACATTTGCCAACCAATTCAAGCACCACGTGATGAGTTGCACCCGTGACATATATACAAAAAAATGACGAAAGTGCAGCCAATCTGCCTAATTGCAATCTATTACCCAATCACCAATTACCATTACACGTGCAAATGAACTTAAAGAAATATACATAAGCAATCAAAATAACAATAAATTAAGTAAACGTGATAAAATGTAAATAACCCAAGTCAAGATAAAACAAGAACATAAAAACTTGAGAAAAAGACAAAAATGGCTACAACATTCCGGCCCCTAATTCTTGTCATACAAGCAATTACCGTAATAGTAGCCATTCAATAATCAAATCCACACATTAATTACATGCATTTTTTTTGTTAGTTTTTTGTTTTATAGAAAAATAGTCCATAGAAATCTTCAAATCTTCATAAAAAAGGTGACGAAAGTTCCAAAAATATGCTAATGTATGTACTGTATGTTTGTTCAAAAAGGTGTATGTTGCGTAATGAGATGTAGAGCAAGTCAGTAAGTGATTCAGTTTACATGTAGAGTCAGAGGTTCAAGCACATGACTCAGTTGAAGGTCAACTTTTACTGTTGCCTTTCACACTGCTTCCAAGAGAAAACAGAGTTTGCTGGTAGGCTTTTCTAGATCATTTGTTTATGTTTTGACACGAACTCGATGAACAAATCCTTGACAGTCTCTGCTATCACCTCAGTGATGCGTCCGATGGGCCAAGAATTCCTCGGTGCCGATTCATCAATGATGAGGACCATGTCCCCAACAGCGAAGTTCCGGTGAGTCTTATTCTGTTTGAGCCAAGAGCATATTGTCCACACGCACAGCTAAGACTGCAGCTGCGAGTTCCAATGCGTGGTATGGCGAGTTGTTTCAGTGTTGCCACTCTTGCCTTTCCAAAACACAAGCAACACACAAGTAAACAGGATACCACGACTGGTTAGTGGCTTGTGTTTCTTGGTGATGCTGTATGTGAAGACGTCTCTGTCCACATCCCACTGGACTCCCAGAGCTCTTTCCATAGGGAGCTGGTCACGGCTGAGGTCCAGTGTCTTTACCCTTTTGCCGTGAATTTCTTTAGGGATCTGAGATGGTATTGTGCCCTCTGCTGGGCCACCTGCTTGTTGGGCATTCTAACATCAGGCTTACGAAAAGGCAACTCCAAATGATAATGTCCATCTTTCAGCACAGCAGATTTTGACATTATTTCCATAAACTGTTTATCTTCCACAGACATTTCAGTTTGTTCATCACAATGATGCTCCACAAAATCTTGATTACATTGCATGACTAACATTTCCTCCAAGTCACTAATTGAAGTGCGGTTCACTGTAACAGAAGCAACCCCAAGTGCATCACCCTCTAAACTATGGCTGAGTGGACCGTTTAGGACCCACCCAAGGCGAGTTTGAACAGCGTAGGGCCCACTACCCTCACTGTTAACAATTGTCCAAGGTTCCAGTGCCCTAGGGGCATTCACACCAATAAGAAGCCCAATACTTGCGTTGATTGGTGTCAATTCTACATTCCTTAAGTAAGGCCATTTTCTTATATGCTCTTCTTTAGGAATGTTTTCATGGGTGACGGGGATTGACTTTTGTGTGTAAACGTCAGGCAATTTCATGTAATCATCTTTGTTTAAGGCAGATATTTCTAGTCCAGAAAGCTTAAAACAACTTACAGGCTTTTCCTGTCCCATGGTCTTAAGCAGAATTTCCACATCTTTCCCGGTTCCATTAAGCTGATGCATCAACTCCTCAGTGCAAAATGTTGCAGTACTGCCTGGGTCGAGAAAGGCGTAGGTTTCCACGGTTTTGGCTCCTTTATCCAACTTCACTTTCACAGGAACAATAGACAGGGCACATTCTCTTTCTCCGGCCCCAGTATGCTTTCCAGCAGCTACAGACACTAAAGCATTCTGGATACTTTGGGACGGCTCTGAGGGTCCTTTTGGTTCTATGTGGAGAACAGTTGGATGGTTATTATGACAGGTCTCACATGACAAACGTTTGGTACAGCTCTTACTCATGTGTCCTTGTTCTAAGCATCCAAAACACAAACCTTTGGTCTTCACAAACTCTACCCTTTCCTTGTTTGGCTTCTGCTTGAATGAATCACACAGTTCAATAGAATGGGGCTTGTCACAAAAAAGACAACGAATTTGTGCTGCATTACCTTTTCCAGGCATTGACCGGCTGTAACTTGGCTGAGGTCTGTTGATCTGGTCTGGCGCAGGTACAACAGAAGTAGCAAAGTTGGCTTTAGATTTGTATATTGGGTTTATTGTTTTGACAGTTACCTGTTCTTTTGATTTCTGGGCTTCTCCAAAGACAGGATCCAATGCAGCTTTTGCTTGCTTTTCCAAAAATTCCAACAAGTCCTTCAGCTTTGGTCTGCGATCACGTTTTTCTCCAATGTTGAAGACTGTCACTCTCCATTTCTCTCGCAACCTGAAGGGCAACTTGGACACAATTATTCTCATGTTTGTAGCATTTTCCAGTTCATCAGTAAAACCAGCTTCACTCATGGTGTTGGAACAGTTTCTTAGGAATAATGCATAGGATCTTAATCCCAGAGAATCATCTGGCTTAATGACTGACCAATTCAGTGCTTTATCAACAAATGCAGAGGTGATGGTTACTCTGTTTCCAAAGTTCCATTCCAGTTGTTTCTTGGCTTCATCATATGCAGTTTGCGGATGCATGTGCATGCAACTTTGCACCAAATTCTTGGGCTCACCATTTGTGAACTGCTCCAAGTAATAGAGTCTGTCTTGCAAGTTATCAGTTTTAGCTTCAATTCCTTGCTCAAATGCTTTAATAAAAGATCTAAAATGCAAAGGATCACCATCAAAAATGGGGATTTTCACAGCTGGCAGAGAGGACATTCTTTGCTGTTTTATGAGCACCTCAGTGATCTCATTTTGTTTTCTCAACATCTCCATTAGAGCATTGTTTCCCAAGTCCAAATGACCTTTGTGGGGATGCACTAGACTTGTCTGTTCAGTCTTAAAGCTTGGTGATTTATGCACATTATCTGCAGGCATTGACAAAGCAGAGGCGTTAAAACTAACAGGAGACACTTTCTGTCTTTCTGCTGATTTCATAGGTTTCTTAACAGTCGCAGGAGGAATGAATTCGGTAGAATTCGCCAAGCTAGCAGACACAACCACAGACCGATCTTGCATTGTTGTGTAAACTTTCACTTTTGCATCTGCAACAGCCAATTCAGTCTTTAACTCGAGCGCTTCTTTCCGTGCCCTTAGCTGAAGCTCTTCGAATTCGAGCGCATGTTTCTCTTGCAGAGACTGTGCCTTGGCGACCAAAGCAGCGCGATCCACTTCGGCCTGTACGTGCGCGGCGGAGACTCTGGAGGCTGCGCTCTTCCTACTAGCGGCAACCGATGCTGCTTTGATAGGCGCCCTGTTGCCTGATTCATCGACGCCATCAGGGGGTTCGCCAGGGGGATCTCGGCCTACTTGAGAAATGCTGTCATGCGGCTGTAGAGTTCCATTTAACTCTTCCTCCTCTTTATTAATCCAGAATTCAGTCATCTCAATAAAGTCCTTCATACGCAACAATTTCGGCTCGTACCAGTCATTATGGTCCGCTTCCTGTTCATCGTCATTTAACATTCTTTGAACAGAAACTTGTAGCTCCATAAATTGTGCCAAATGATCGTTATAAATTGTCATATGTTCACGGACCGTGTCCTTTTGTTCACGGTCATCAATAAACTTTTGGATTTCATTCTGCTTGCGAGTTAGAAAGCCAAGCTTTCCTCGGCGCGTGTTAATCAACTTACACAGCTCTCTTTCCTTCTTGCAAAATATTACAGAGTCTTCTTCTTCCTCTTTTTCTGACATTGTAAACTCAAAGTAAATCCAATCTTCAAATGTCAAAATATCCAACTGAAAAGTGTATCGCTTTATCTGCGTCAAAAGTTCTTAAACAAAATACTCAGTCCAAGTTTGGCGTCTTCCCGACACTTCGGGTCATTAACAAACAATTCAATTCACCGCGTGTACTCACAAGCTTTGCGGGATGTGTGCGAATCCAAACAAAAAACAGAGTTCCGTAATCCAAAGTAGTCCGCAAGTAATCCAAACGTGCTTTCATGCAGTCCATACAATTTTTTTGACTTAAATGTCGCGGCCTTTTCTGAGCTTTCCAAAGACGCTCAAGACCAGGCCGTGGGTGTAGTGGAAAGGTGACCCGTTTTGCACGCACTCTGACAACGCAAATCTATTCCAAAAGTGTAACATTTATTTTAAAGTCCAACTTAATTCCAACGTTCCAAGATATCCACAGTTCGCTATCAGAAATGGTCAAAAAATTGTATTTGCCACCTCGACTACAACCCAACATTTGCCAACCAATTCAAGCACCACGTGATGAGTTGCACCCGTGACATATATACAAAAAAATGACGAAAGTGCAGCCAATCTGCCTAATTGCAATCTATTACCCAATCACCAATTACCATTACACGTGCAAATGAACTTAAAGAAATATACATAAGCAATCAAAATAACAATAAATTAAGTAAACGAGATAAAATGTAAATAACCCAAGTCAAGATAAAACAAGAACATAAAAACTTGAGAAAAAGACAAAAATGGCTACAACACACACACACACACACACACACACACTCACACACACTCACAGAAACGCATGCACGCACACACACATGCACACTGCCACTGTACACACACACACACACACACTGTAGACACATAGACACATTCATACATGCACACATACACACAGCCACTGTACACACACACACACACACACACACACACACACGCGCGCGCGCGCACACACACACACATGCACACACATAGAGACACATGCAGGCACACACGCGCACACACACACACGCACACACACATAGACACATGCAGGCACACATCACACATGCACACACAAACGCACATTGCAACTGCACACACACAAACACACACATGCATGCGCATACACTACAACTACACACACACACACACACACACACACACACACACACACACACACACACACACAGATAGACTTGAGTGGTTCAAGTGTGTTTGGCACCCTCAGGGCGTATGAGAGTGGAGAGCAGGACTCACATCACACGGGCTCACCCCGGCGTCTGTTCCTCTGAGACGGCCGCTGCTCTCTAGGCCCTGCTGCCCCCCCCCCGCGGGCCGTACACCACCCGCCCACTCCACCTCGCTACGCTACGCTACGCTACGCTCTGGGTGGGGGGAGGAACACGCGGGGGGCACGGAATGCATTCACATATGTCTCACCACATATGTGTGTATGTGTGTGTGTGTATGAGAGAGAAATTGAATGTGTGTGTGTGTGTGTGTTTGAGAGAGAGAGAGAGAGAAATGTACTGTATAGTGTGTGTGTGTGTGTGTGTGTGTGTGTATATGAGAGAGGAATTGAATGTGTGTGTGTGTGTCTGTTTGAGAGAGAGAGAGAGAGAGAAATGTACTGTATAGTGTGTGTATGTGTATGAGAGAGAAATTGAATGTTTTTGTGTGTGTTTGAGAGAGAGAGAGATAAATGTACTGTATAGTGTGTGTGTGTGTGTGTGTGTGTGTGTGTGTGTGTATGTGTGTACGTGAGTGTTTGTGTGTGTATGTGTGTTTGTGAGAGAGAGAGTATGTGTGTGTGTGTGTGTGCTTCGTTCTCCCACGGAGCAG
>NC_084994.1:36435236-36436714 GCF_963854185.1 Sardina pilchardus
AATACTCTTCTTTTGTTTCTTTTTCGATTAGTTTTATTTTTGCCTGTGTCATGTCCGTTTCATTCAGATTATGTTTAGTTTTCAGATAAGTAAAAGGGTCTCTCTCTGGGTGTTTTCCCCTCTGTAGGAGAGCATTATAATGACATTTGTCTTGGTTAGATATAAGATGATGGTAATATTTGCATGCCCTTTTATTTATATCAGTCAGTAGGGGGAATCTTCCTAGTTCTGCTCTGCAGGCAAGATTGGAGGCATTTCTATGTACTCCAAGGGTGCTTTTGCAAAATTCAAGATGAAATATCTCTGCTGCGTTTTTGTCCCAAGAGACATAATTGTGTTGGTACTTGGTGCCCCAAATTTCACTTCCATATAAAAGGATGGGCTTGATGGTTGAGTCGAAAATTTTCAGCCACAGTCTAACGGGGGGATTAAATTGTTTTAATGCTCTGTGAATTGCATAGTAAGCTTTCCGTGCCTTTTCAGCTAGGTCTTTATTTGCTGTATCAAAGTTGCCTGATGATGATATTGTCAGGCCTAAGTAGTTATATTTTGTCACCTGACATAGTTTTTCCCCACCAAGAGTGAAAGTATATTTATTCCCCGTTGAGCGATGTTTTTTCTGAAAGGTCATTGTCTTAGTTTTCTCTGTGTTTATTTTGAGGTTCCAAGTTTCTGAGTAGTTTTCAAGAATGGAAAGACTTTCCTGTAAAGCTTCCTCAGTTGGCGATAGAAGTAAGAGGTCATCAGCAAATAACAAGCATTTAATTTCCCTTCCCTCTAATGTAAGTCCTGGTGATTTAGAGTTTTCGATGTTAGTTGCTAAATCATTAATATATAAGTTAAAAAGCAGTGGGCTGAGAGTACACCCTTGCCGGACCCCTTTGGCCTGCTTAAAGTAAGTTGTTCTTTGATTTTCGATTTTCACACAACATCTATTGTTATCGTACATATCTTTAATTATATCGTATGTCTTTCCTCCTATGCCATTTTGAATAAGTTTCAATAATAGACCATCCTGCCAAACTGAGTCAAACGCCTTTTTGAAATCGATAAAACAAGCGAATATTTTTCCTTTGTTGATGTTAGTGACATATTTATCGATTAGTGATTGTAATGTGTATATGTGGTCGGTTGTTCGGTGGTTTTTCATGAAACCGATCTGGCAGTTGTTGATGGCCTTATTTTCTAGTAAAAAGTCTGTTATCCTGTTGTTTACTATATTGCAGAAGAGTTTCCCTAGGTTGTTACTTAAAGCGATCCCTCTGTAGTTGTTGGGATTGAATTTGTCACCATCTTTAAAGATTGGAACGATCTGATTTTCTTTCCATGGGTCTGGAAAATGGCCAACTACTATGATCATATTGAAAAGTTTAAGAATGGCCTGGCTTAATAATGGAGTGCTGCATTTAATCATTTCATTATAAATTCCATCAGGTCCACATGCTTTTTTATTCTTTAGGCTTTTAATTTTTTTAGTT
>NC_084994.1:36449414-36454414 GCF_963854185.1 Sardina pilchardus
ATTTTGGGGCACAAAGGAAGATCCACCTCGGTTGTTGAAGAAAGAACATCAACAACCTCCTTCCAGAATTCTTGTAGCTTTGCACAAGCCCACAAGCAATGAAAAAGAGTACCCTTATATGTCCCACATTTAACACACACATCAGGAATATTCACATTAAAACGATGCAAAACTTCCGGAGTGATATACATCCTCATAAGCCACTTGTATTGTATCAATCTGAAACCTGAATTAGATGTTTGCTTTTGAGATTGGGCACATACGGTTTGCCAGTCAGACTCTGATAATTCTTCCCCTAAGTCGGCACACCAAGCAAGTCTCCTGTCCTCAGAGGCTTCACTGGAACCCAAAACTAAAATCTTATAGAAGATGGAAATAAGGCCTCTCTGGGGTGGGTTCACCACTATATTTTCTATGTCTGATAGTCTAGGCAAGGACAACATGTTTTGAGTCTTATAAACAAAGTCTCTGACTTGAAGGTATTTAAAAAAATACTTAGATGGTAGATCAAAAAGCTGTCTCATATTATCAAATGACATAAAAATGCCATCTTGGAAGAGGTCGGCTATTTTCCCTATACCTTTGTCAGCCCATAGTTTGAAACCCTTGTCTTTCGCTGCTGGAGAAAAATTACAATTTCCCCAGATAGGTGAGAATTGAGATAACTTGAAGGAAGAGTTTAAATATTTATGTACTTCATGCCACACATAGATTGCATTTGCTACAAACGGATTACTTGTTGTTTTCTTCAATACATCAGGTTTTGCAGAGTATAGGTATAATTGCAAAGGTAGGCTAGTAGAAGTGGCATTTTCTATTGACACCCATGAGTGGATTGAATTTGGTCTAAACCAGAAAGAGGTTGTCCAAAGCTGGCAAGCCCAAAAGTACCATTTCAGGTTGGGGAGTTTCAACCCTCCTCTCTCATACGGCAAGTACAGCAAGGAAAGGCGAAGTCTGGCCTGTTTGTTATTCCATATAAAGTTGCGGAACATTTTAGTCATATTTGAGAAGAAGTGTGTTGGTGGTGGAAGTGGTATGCATTGAAACAAATAAAGAAATTTAGGCAAGATGTTCATTTTAAGAATATTGATCCGGCCTATCATAGAGAATGGCATTGTTGTCCATCTGTTAATTAGAGTAGTCACTGCTGTTACCACTGGGTTATAGTTAGTGCACACAAGGTCCTCTATTTTAGGAGTAATTTTGATTCCCAGATAGGTAAAACGCTCTGTATTCTTAAAGGGGGTGTGAATCGGGGGGCAAATTCTCTCTGAATGATTAAGAAAAAGGATATTTGACTTGGATTCATTTACTTTATATCCAGAGTATGACCCAAACTCATCTATGATCTTGAGAAGGTTTGGAATTGAACAACGTAGTTCTGACATGAATAATACTATATCATCCGCAAAAAGACCTATTTTATTCTCAATATCCCTTATTCTGATCCCAGTAATACCCCTGCTCACTCTGACAGCAATAGCTAGAGGCTCGATTGCTAACGCAAACAAGAGAGGAGACAGGGGGCACCCCTGCCTGGTCCCACGTTGGAGTTCGAAGGGTTGAGAAGTTATATAATTAGTCATGACTGCAGCGGTAGGAGAGCGATAAAGCATCATCACGCAATTGCAGAAAAACTCACCAAACCCAAATCGTCGCAGGACTTCAAAGAGATAGTTATGCTCTACCCTATCGAACGCTTTTTCAGCATCCAATGCGACTAATGCTGTGTCTGTGCAATCCTTTTTCTCATGTATAACATTTAACACCCTTCGGATGTTATGGAAAGCTTGACGTCCTTTTATGAAGCCATTTTGGTCTGGCGCTATCAAAGACGGAAGATGGTTCTCGAGGCGTCTTGCTAGAACCTTTGCAATAAGTTTTGCGTCAGAGTTTATTAAAGATATTGGACGATAAGATCCACAATTTGTGTGAGGCTTATCTGGTTTTAATATCAGTGTTATCAGAGCATTGTACAAGGAGGGAGGCAGTAGTCCGTCCTCATGAATTGACTGGGCTAACATGTCAAAAAGCGGTGGCACAAGCAACTCCTTAAAGCGCTTATAAATATCAATGGGAAGTCCGTCGGGACCCGACGCCTTCCCTCCGCTCATACAAATCACCGCTTCAAACAGTTCCTCCTTCGTGATCGGAGACTCCAACTTCAATTTCACCTCCTCCTCCAAAACTGGAATTGGAAGTTGGTCTAAGAACGCATTGAGATCACTGATTGAGTACTGAGATTCGGATGTATAAAGATTCTTATAGTACTCTTGGAAAGCGTTGTTAATCTCATTTGGATTCGTTGTTACCCCCCCTTCCACCTCAATCTCAGTAATAGATCTTTCGTTTTGCATCGCTTTAATGCGCCAGGCCAATAGCTTCCCCGCTGCCTCTCCCTGGTCATAGTATGTTTGTTTTAACCGTGCAATACTATTTAAGGCCTTGTTGGCGGTAAGATCATTATACTTAGCCCTGGTTTCTGAGAGCTTTTGTACAGTCTCTGGAGTATTGTTTACAGATAACTCACTTTCTAGTTCTTTAATATCTCGTTCAAGTTCAGTCATAAGTAAATGCGTTTGATTTGATTTGTTACTCGTATAGCTAATCATTTGACCTCTAATATACACTTTAAAGGCTTCCCATCTGATGGATGCTGATGTTTCGTTTGTGTTTACGGCAAAGAATACCTCAATATTCGTTTCAACAAATTTTAGAAATGACTGGTCTTGTAACCATCTCGGACCAAGCCTCCAGGCTGTCGATCCTCTCGTGGAGGTGAGACGGTAGTAAAGAAACATTAGGGCGTGATCTGATATGACAATACCTTTATATCCACAATCCTGTATATTCGTTGTAAGAGATTTTGAAATTAAGAAATAATCAATGCGTGATTGCGTTTGGTGAGTATTTGACTGGCAGGAATATTCCCGTAAAGTAGGATTCCTGGTTCTCCAGATATCACTTAGATTTAGATCAGACATAAAGTGATCTATCACTTTGCGGGATTGAGTATGAGATGAGTCTATTCCGGTTGATCGATCTAGTTCTGGGCACAGTGTGCAATTAAAATCACCTCCCATTATAATTTCACCCTGAAAGGAGGATATTGACATGAATAAATTGCTAAAGAATGAGGCGTCATCATTGTTGGGCCCGTATATATTCACAAAAATAATTTCCTGATTCAGCAGTGAGCCCCTGACTACAACGAATCTGCCCCCCGGATCTTGGTGGAATTTGTGCATCCTAAAGGGAACCGATTTGTGGATAAGGATCGCCACTCCTCTAGCATGGGTAGAGTAGCACGAGGCAATCACCTGACCTGGCCATCTCTTTCTTATGCGAGGTATCTCATCTGGGAGCAAATGCATTTCTTGTAGAAATGCGACTTTTGTTTGAAGATGTTTAAGTCTGGACAATACTTGCTTAATCTTAACTAATTTTCTCAAACCCCTGACGTTCCATGACGCAATGTTGAGGACAGTAGGCCTAGACATTATTATAGCCTATAGAGATTTTAAGCTCAGACCTTCCTTTAACAGACCTCTGACCAAAGTACCCGCCTAACAGTGTGCAAAAACAACAAAAATCAAGAAAAATAACACACATAGCAAACACCCCCTCTCGAGAACGGAGAAGGAGCTCTCCTGAATCCCTACGCCCCCTATTTGCGTAGACCCCTCTTTCCCTCATAGCCTTAGTTCGAACCACCAGCACCGATCCTTAATAAAGGAGCAGACACAAACAATGAACAAAATAGTGTCGAACCCACGTCTGGCCAAATAGTCGAATGAATATAAAAAACAAAAAAACCGTATGCAGAATATTCTTCAGTCGAATAAGCTAGTTTGGCCCACCCCATCATCATCTAACCAATGTAAAATAATCTCTATAGTACGGTATTCAACAAGTGGGCCACTGATTTTGAAACCCGTCTTTAACAACAGTCTCTTGAAGTAGTCTTACCAAAGGGTTATGCCGTTATTTCAGACTTAACTGCAGGCTCAGTCCAAGTTATTTGCGGTCAGAGACCGTTCCGTCTGGATCTCCTTAGCGAAGGCCTCCGCTGCTGCTGGAGACAGGAACGAGTGCACTTTACCCTTGTAGTAGATTCTCATCTTTGCTGGGAACTGTAATCCAAACTCGATGTCGAGCCCGTGTAGTTGGCTTTTCACCGCGTCGAACATTTTCCTCTGCTGCTGGACCTCCGCTGAAAGGTCCGGAAAGAACATCAGACGCTTCCCCTCGAATAGTATAGTTTTCTTCTTCCGTGCAGCTTTCATCACCCGGTCTCGGTCCATCAACCAGCGAAACTTCACAAGGATCACCGGTGGAGCAGGTCTTCGATTTGGATCATTAGTGCTGCTCTTACTTGGTAGCCTGAAGGCTTGGTCGACGGATGGGGAGTTCGGGAAGTTGTCTGGACCAAGGATCTCAGGTAGCCACCCACCGAGGAATGATGCTAAGTCGCCTTGCTCGGTATTTTCGGGCAAGCCCACTATTCTCAGGTTTAGGCGACGTTGGCGATTTTCCATGGACTCCACCGACTTGGTGAGAGCTAACAGCTTCCGTTGGGTTGTTGCGTTGCCCTTCTCAAAGTTATTCAGTCGGTCCTCTGCAGCACTTATTCGGGTTTCTGTGATGTTAATTCTTTCCGTAATCGAATTGATAGCTTCTTTAATACCGTGGTTTGAGGAGATTACCTCTTGAAGCTGTGCAGAAAAGTCTTTTCGAAGAGCATGGATAGCTGCAAGAATGCCTTCATCTCTTGGATGGGGTAAGTCAGTTACCTCAAGTTCCTCTGTGTCCTGCGTTAACATTAGCTGATTTGGACTAGCTAAGTTGTCGCCCTCCTGTTTTTCGCTTTTCTTATCTTTTCCTTTCGGTTTATTCGGCATTGTCTTTCTCGTGTATAACTTGAACTTTTAACAATCGTCCTAACTCACTCAAGTCTTTAAACAAACGGTTTTATACATTTATAAAGAAGAAATTGC
>NC_084994.1:36476914-36484414 GCF_963854185.1 Sardina pilchardus
TTAAACGAAGGCCCCATTAATTAACGTCTAGTGTGCAGCTCTGGCATGAGCACAGAGCGGTCTGTGCAAATCTTAACTGAGCCATTAATATAACAAGGCATTTGTATGGAAAGAGGTGGAGGTGAGCGTGTGTGTGTGTGTGTGTGTGTGTGTGTGTGTGTGTGTGTGTGTGTGTGCTTGTTTGTATGTGTGTCTGTGTGTGGGCGTGCATACTGTACCTACAGTTTGTGCATGTTTGTGTGTGTGTGTGTGTGTGTGTGTGTGTGTGTGTGTGTGTGTGTGTGTGTGTGTGTGTGTGTGTGTGTGTGTGTGTGTGTGTGTGTTTGTTTGTGTGTGTGTGTGTTCTCTGGTGTAGAAAGTCAGATTGATATAGAGAAAGACCATTGGGAGACCATTGGGAGACGTGTGTGTATGTGCGTGTGTGTCTGTGTGTGTGTGTGTGTGTGTGTGTGTGTGTGTGTGTGTGTGTGTCTCTGTGTGTGTGTGTGTGTGTGTGTGTTTGTGTGTGTGTTTGTTTGTATACTGTGTGCATATACAGTATGTGGGGGCGTTCAGACGTGCAGTATGTGCGTGCATGAGTGTGTGTGTGTGTGTGTGTGTGTGTGTGTGTGTGTGTTCTCTGCTGTAAAAAGTCAGATTATTATAGAGGAGGACGAGTGGGGAACATGAATTGTGAGAAGATCTCTTGAGTTCATTTATTTGTGCGAGTTTTCATCATATGCGAACTCTGCTGATACACTGATTCTTTCATCATCTCACCTCCTACATTATGGATGTGTGGGAAGAGAAGCCGCCAATGAGGAGGGAGAAAGAAACTGGGGAAGAGAGAGACTCCCCCCCCCAAAAAAAAAAAGAAAAGAAAAAAAAGAAAAAAACATGAAGAATTAAAAATATAAAGAATAATAATGGAAAAGAGATAAGGAATAGCCATAACATCCCATGTTGTGTGCTTCTTCTCCTTCACACACACACACACACACACACACACACACACACACACACACACTAGGTCCCCAGTGTGCTCTTGGCTAAAGGATCATGTGTGTTATGTGAACTTTTATCGCCCACCTCTCTCTCTCTCTCTCTCTCTCTCTCTCTCTCTCTCTCTCTCTCTCTCTCTCTCTCTCTCTCTCTCTCTCTCTCTCTCTCTCTCTCTCTCTCTCTCTCTCTCTCTTCAATATGTAAGTTCTTCCCTGTATCCTGCTCCCCTGTGTACCACGCACCAAGCTCACTTACGAGCCATTAGCGCCCAGCACCTGATTAGCCTCCCCAACACATTAGCACTGAAGAAATGCATGCTCACACACCAGCCAAAGATTGCGAGCTCTCTGTGTGTATGTGTGTGTGTGTGTGTGTGTGTGTGTCTGTGTGTGTGAGAGAGAGAGAGAGAGAGAGAGAGAGAGAGAGAGAGAGAGAGAGAGAGAGAGAGAGAGAGAGAGAGAGAGAGAGAGAGAGAGAGAGAGAGTGCAACAGACAGAGGCATGGTTTATTATTCATTATCGGTGCGCAAATTAACCTAATCTAGCGTTGGGTCGAGGGGTTAACTCCGCGTGTTAATCTTGTGCGTCAACGCGCCGTGTTTGTGTCGACCGGGTGACATCTGCATTGGTCCCCCGTGGCTCGTGTGGAGGTGTTTCGTATAATTGAATGACTCTCGGTAAAGCCGTGTTTATGGTAACATATTCCTCCTTCATGTTTGTGCTTGTGTGTTTTACTCGTCGCTAATTTACTGCACTCGCTTTCGACGTCTGTCAGCGCGAACTGATTCGCTTCTCGAAACAGTCGATGGTGTTGATCATTTTTATTGTCCTGCTGAGAGTTCCGCTGTAACCCTGGTAGATGGCGTTTTATTAAAAGTCTTATGCTAATTGAGTAGCAGTCTTATGAATTGTAAATTTTATCAATTATGAATGTAGAAAGCGATGTAAATTATGTATATCTTATTATGTAGTTGCCAGCCCGACTGATGGCAGTTAGGAGTGTGTTGTGCCTTTTCTCCTGTAATTGCAGTAAGTTTTAAAGCTCCTTATGGTAGTTTTGTATCGGACGACAAGCGGCCTTTTGCTACAGTGCTGTGAAGTGGCGTGTTGCGTATTTTGACCTTTGGGCCTTTCGACCTTTGACCTTTGACCTTTGGTCCTTCCATTGCAGGTGTACCTGCCCCAAAGCTAGAGTGGTTTAAGGATGCGGTTCCCCTGGCGACCCTCAACAACACGCGCTACAAGCTGACCGCCAGCAGCTTGCAAGTGAGGCGGGTGCAGCCGGAAGACTCCGGAATCTTCCAGTGCTTCAGCCGGAACGCCGCGGGAGAGGTGGAGGCCCACACACACCTCATAGTCACCAGTGAGTTTTTCTCTCTGTTCAAATATCACACAAGCACACACACACACACACACACACACACTTTCAGTAAATGAGAGGGAAAAGAGGCGTCTGTATTTTAAGATTGGGGCACCTCTCATACTGCCTCTGACACATGATTCACGATTCCTTCACACTTTCATACATTTGCATTTTGTCCCATAAATAAGCAAACACGGACGCACACACACACACACACACACACACACACACACACGCACACACACACACACAAACACACAAACACACCTACAGTGTACACACACACACACACACACACACACACACAAACACACTTACGCACACACGCACCCTGATATGACTCAGCAGTTGTTGGAGTTTAATTCTGCCTCGCCGCAGTGTTGGTGGATAGCCTCTTGAGTGTCTGTCTCTCTCTCTCTCTTTCTCTGATTTTCTCTTCCCCCTCTCTCTCCCCCCTCTCTCTCTCTCTGTCTTGTGTTAATTGATTAGGGGCTTTAGAGGTCTTATCAAACAGTGTAATTAATCAGAGAGACAGCGGCCCCTCATTCACACCTACAGAACTCTCTCTCTCTCTTCCTCTCTTCCTCTCCTTTCTCTCTCTCTCTCTTCCTCTCCTTTCTCTCTCTCTGTCTCTTTCTCTCTCTATCTGTTTTTCTCCCTCTCTCTTTCTCCTTCTCTTTCTCTTTATTTCTCTCTCTTTTTTTCTCTTTATTTCTCTCTCTCTCTCTGCATGTCTCTCTCTAGGCCTATTTCTCTCTGCATCTCTCTCTTTATCTATCTCTCTCTCTCTCAGCCTCTTTTTCTTCTTCCAGCTTCTTCTAATTCCTCTCTTCGATTTGCCGTGGGCGCATTGCGTTCAGGCGAATTCTGTGCCAAGTCCCTTGACCTTTGACCTTTGAACCCCCCAGGCCTGGCACCCTACTTCACCGTCACCCCCTCTGACATCACAGTGACGGACGGCACCTCGGCGCTCTTCGTCTGCCAGACGTCAGGCGCCCCCAAACCAGCCATTGTGTGGAAGAAAGGTACACACACACACACACACACACACACACACACACATACTGTACTGTACATGACAATCACTGAAATATGAAGACACACACACACACACACACACACACACACGACAATCACTAATATATGTACACACACAGACACACACACACACACACACACACACACATACACACAAAATAACAATCACTGATATACTGTATGTACACACACACACACACACACACACACACATACACACACACACAAACACAAACACAAATATCACTTACTCATACACGCACAAGTCACGGACATGCATGAATCTCTGATTTTATCGATTGTGTGTGTGTGTGTGTGTGTGTGTGTGTGTGTGTGGGTGTGTGTGTGTGTGGGTGTGTGTGTGTGTGTGTGTGTGTGTGTGTGTGTGTGTGTGTGTGTGTGTGTGTGTGTGGGTGTGGGTGTGTGTGTGTGTGTGTGTGTGTGTGTGTGTGTGTGTGTGTCTGTGTGTGTGGGTGTGTGTGTGTGTGTGTGTGTGTGTGTGTGTAGGCTCTCAGGTCCTGGCCAGCGGCTCTGTCCAGATCCCGCGCTTCACGCTGCTGGAGTCGGGCGGCCTTCAGATCGAGCCCATCGTCCCCGGCGACGCCGGAAACTACACCTGCTACGCCGCCAACACCGAGGGAGCGGTCGACGCCACCTCGGCGCTCACCGTCTGGAGTAAGTCGTCCAATCACAGCGCTCTCTCGATGCACACCAGCCAATCAGCTCGATCCACGATCCACACAAGCCAATCAGCTCGGAGTTAGCCCATCACATTCAAACGCTGGTCTACAGTCAGTGACACACGTGTAGAGCTTTAAAACACACTTAGAACTTTAAAAAAGCCACATCTCTGAAATAATGACTGTACAAAAATGTGCAATGACAAAAATGTATTAGCAAATTTACAAATGCCTTATTTGGAACAGCCTGGGCAATTCAGTTCTGGCCGATTTTACCATTAGTAAAAAATACTAAGGAATATCCACGCTCTAGATCCCCATACTGGGAGCTAGTGTGCATATATTCCTTATTATTTTTTTTATGGTGGAACTTTTTTTCCAGCATCCTTCTTTTGGATGTGTGCACATTACTTTGGTTTGGATTATTGATTGGCTGGTTAGTCAATAAAATGCTTTCACGACGGTGAAGCGATCAGGTCCTAATAGAACTTGATCAATTCATTCCGTTTATCCAAACCACTTGTTGGTAACACACACAACCAGTTGAGTTCATTCATGGCATTCTCTGGACTTGATGTCTTGGAACAAGCAAGCGAGCAGGCACCTTCCAACGAAACTCAGACTGCACAGAACACTGAACTTCAGCCAGCGTAGCGTCTTCATTGGCTGCCGTGCCTTCAGTCAACCGGCCGATCGACCAATAGCAGAGCCGGACACACGCACCCGGGACCTCTCGACCCCCTGCCAGAACATTCTCTTTCGAGTGCCTCCCAGGGCCCTGGAACATGTGTTTGGTTTGAACATGATCATTATTTCTCTTTGTGCTCGACCGGAGAGTGTGTGAATGGAACTCTTTATTGAAATCACTCTGATCTTGACATTTTTGTCTCGCTCAAGGCCCTCTCTCTTCTCTGCTCTTTTAGTTAGCTCAAGGCGCGTGTGTGTGTGTGTGTGTGTGTGTGTGTGTGTGTGTGTGTGTGTGTGTGTGTGTGTGTGTGTGTGTGTGTGTGTGTGTGTGTGTGTGTGTGTGTGTGTGTGTGTGTGTGTGTGTGTGTGTGTGTGTAGTGTGTGTGTGTGTTGTGAGTGTGTGTGTGTGTGTGTGTGTGTGTGAGTGTGTGTGTTTGTGTGTGTGTGTGTGAGTGTGTGCGCGTATATGTGTGTGTGTGTGTGTGTGTGTGTGTGTGTGTGTGTGTGTGTGTGTGTGTGTGTGTGTGTGTGTGTGTGTGTGTGTGTGTGTGTGTGTGTGTGTGTGTGAGTGTGTGTGTGTGTGTGTGTGTGTGTGTGTGTGTGTGTGTGTGTGTGTGTGCACCCTTATGTGTGTGTGTGTGTGTGTGTGTGTGTGTGTGTGTGTGTGTGTGCGTGTGTGTGCGTGTGTGTTCCTGTGTGTGTGTGTGTGTGTGTGTGTGTGTGTGTGTGTGTGTGTGTGTGTGTGTGTGTGTGTGTGTTTAATGTAATTAGTTTTTCTCTAATAAGACGGAGAGTCATTTATAATTCTGAGAGAATGGAATATTCGCGCCAGAGGTTCACTGTGTCAATTCCAACCGTCTTCAGAGACAGAGATGAAACACAGAGATAATAACCATCCTGATGAGGATTACGATGACGAAGGTGACGATGAAGACGAGGATGATCATCACCATTTGTCACGATGAAGAGTATATTGATGACGATGATGAAGGTGGAGATGACAATGAAGATGAGGATAATCACCATCGTCATGATGACAAAGAGTATAGTGTTGATGACGATGATGGTGGTGATGATGAAGATGAGGATCATCACCATCGTCATGACGACAAAGAGTATATTGATGATGACGATGATGGTGGTGATGACGAGAATGTTGACTGTGATGATCATCAGTCACTATGATTAGGGGTTATTATGGTAATTGCTAAATTATTTGGTGAAGGTTTTGAACGGGTTGTCGTAAAACAAACAGCACAGTGCTGAGGTACAGCTGCTCTTTGTTAATGGAGTGACTGTGAGCGATGGCTATGGCTGTAGTGGTGAGTTATGGCCTGACTGTTGGAGGCAGGCTTAGCTGCTCAAAGATAATGGAGGGCTTTGTTGAATCAAAACTCAATGGTGGTGATGATGATGATTAAGATGATGGTGATGATGATGGTGGTAGTGGTGATGACGATGATGATGGTGATGATGATGGCTATGATTATGAGGATGACCATGATTATGACTGATAATTTTGATGATAACGGTGATTACAGTATGATGGTGAAGATGATGGTGATAATGATGATGATGATGGTGATGATGCTGGTGATGATGATGGTGGTGGTGATGATGATGATGATGGTGATGATGATGATGATGGTGATGATGATGATGATGACGACGATGACGATGATGATGATGATGATGATGATGAAGATTACTATGGGAGTGCTGATAATAATGATGCCCTGTAACTGACCACAGGTCGCACATTCATCTCACGAGAGCCGGAGGACCAGCGTGTCATCAAGGGCACCACAGCTGTGCTGGACTGCGGGGCGACCTATGACCCCAGAGTGACTGTCAGGTGAGAGGCATGCTGGGAAATGAAGTTTGTGTGTGTGCGTGCGTGCTGCGCGTGGGTCTGTGTGTTGTAGAGAGATTTTACTTAATATGGGAAATCCAACATGGTGCAAGACAAGAGGATGGCAGAGAGAACTAATCTATTGAATGCTGTAATGTAAATGTAAATTGTAAATACACAATAAATACGACTAACCCCTCCCCCCGGCCAGGTATGTGTGGAAGAAGGGTCCGCGGCAGGTGAGCCTGACCCCCGGGGGGCGTATCTCGGTGCGGGACGGGGCGCTGCACCTGAGTCAGACCTGGTCCGGGGACATCGGGGACTACACCTGCAAGGTCATCTCCCAGGCCGGCAACGACACCAAGACGGCTCGCCTAGAAGTCATGTGAGTAAGGCGTGTGTGAGCACACACGCACACACACACACACACAATGCTCTCTCTCTCTCTCTCTCTCTCTGACGCACACACACTCAAATGCACACACACACACACACACACACACACACACACACACACACACACAATGCTCTCTCTCTCTCACACACACACACTCAAATGCACACACAGACACACACACACACACACACACACACACACACACACAATGCTCTCTCTCTCTCACACATACACACACACACACACTCAAATGCACACACAGACACTCACACACACACACACACACACACACACACACACACACACACACACACACACACCCTTTCTCTCTCTCACAGGCACACACACACACAAGAGCCCAGGAATTGATGAACAGCATGTAGTACTTTTTCCCCCAAAAAAGAAGTAAAGAAAGAAACTTTGAGTCTCTGCGTTGGCGTTATCTGTGTGAGGTTACTGCAAAAGGTCAAGTGAGCAACACTCACTTGAAACACTCCTCCCAT
>NC_084994.1:36489414-36494414 GCF_963854185.1 Sardina pilchardus
ATATTTTACCATAAAACATATAGTTTGTATATGTGCAATATGTATTATATATGTGATTTATTTCAATAACTATTTTTCATTTAGCCTACATGGCATAGCCTAGTCTATGGAGGCGATTTACAGTGGTAAAATGCGAGTTTGTTTTGAAAACGTTGCTCTGCGACGTTGTTCTATTAGGCAGGCCTACGTGTGTAAAAAATATTTTCAGCTGACATTCGTCGAAGCCTATTTATGTACGTAGGGCGCGTATGCCTATGTACATTCATAGTTGTATCTTATCTTCTATTTGTAGGCTATCTTTTAAAGCCCAGACTAATATATAAGCATTTTCTTACATATTTGCTGGACAAAAATATCTATTTCCAATCAATTACGGTGCATTCATTCAGTGGCACAACGGTAACTCTCTCGACGACGACGTGGGAGACCTGGGTTCGCATCTTGGCATGAGCGAAAAAATGTAGCTTATATAGACTGATTTCTTAGACTGTTTTTCAACGTCGACGAACAATTATTTTTTGTTAATGGTTTTTCATAACAAACTATCTGAAATAAACGGATGAATCACAATACTGTTTACCATTAGCCTAACGAAAAATAATTTCGCCAGCCAATAATTGTCTGAGCCAAATTGAGCTGCCACCTGACAAACTTTGACTAAGCCAGTTAGACTTTTTGCATCTAAAAATAATTATATCATAGAGACACGCGAAAAATAAACGAGCCTAGAAATTAGGCTACATGAGATTTTCCCTGGACACACCACATCATTATTGTGCTCGTTGCTACGATAGACATGGGGGAAAGAAGCAAACAACGTAGCCTAATCTTGATCTCGCCTTACATACTTTCCTAATTCCTACGTAGGTCTAGTCAAACTTTTGTTAAATCTTCAGGGCCAGGTTGCACAAACACCAAAACCAAAGATTGATGATATGAACCAAATAGGCTATTCTGGAACAGACGGATTTACAACATTGAACGCGATAGGTTATTAGGCTACCTTACGAAAAAGTAGGCTACTATGGAATCTTATAGTATTTTGGGACTAAATATTGCAGGAATCTTATAGGAATACTATAGTAAATTGGGATATACTACAGAAGTACTACAAGATTGCTATAGAAATAGCCTACTATAGCGGCTAGAGGATATTATAGAGGTATTACAGAACAAAACAGAAGTCCGTGATGCGACTTCCACCGTTTCCTTTCCTGTTCACAACGCATGCAGTCTACATTGAAGTGAAACGTGCAGAACGTTGTCCAAAACAATACAATAACATTGTGTGTTGAGATCTAGTACAATATAGACATCTGTAGACATGAAGTGGCAACTGCCATGATCAGTCATGAAAGCTTTGGCGGCTGCAGCCTCATTTAGGTTTTGGCTGGGCCAGCTAGCCAGCCAACTAGGCCTAGGCCTACTTCATCAGCCAGCCGTTATTCTCAAAGCAAATGGCTTCGGGGTCTATAACACACTATCCATTGCAACATAGCCTATTTGAAACCGATCATTCCCCCTCCCCCATACACTCGTCTAGGCTAGGCTACTACAGACATCACCGCGCATCGAGGACAATTAACTGCCTCCCCACCCCCACCGCCTCTCTCTGTGCATAGGCTAGGCTGTAGGCATGGCTTTTTAGGCAACTCGTGGAAGAATACGCAATCATGTTTCATCGCATATGCGCGTTTCAGAATGTTTGTGAATTGTGTGAATAGAAAAAATAGAATATAGCCTATATTTATTGATGCCTTGCTTAAAAGAACTTCCGCCATGAACAAGTCGGGGATCGAACCAACATTCCTTTGGATGTGAGGCAGAAGCTCTGACCAGTGGGCTACCGTTCTCCTTACAATTTTGGTTAAAATGTGTGTATCAATGCTGAATCTCGAATTCACGTAGACGTTAGCTTAAATTGTAGAAACAATAGGCCTATAGCTTTTTTTCAGCAGACATCGCAAACATATCATACACATTCACAAAACGGAGAATATCTTTCTGCTCAGCATAGCTCTCTATCTCCCTGCCTCCGATGTAGCTAGACCCTATAAGATGCTTCTCCCTAAATGAATAAAAATTGTTTTAGAAAGCCACGGTAGCCTGTAAAATGCGGCCTGAAATCCTGGCTAGGCTACTGTGTAATTGAAACCAGACTGTTCATTGTCGGCAGACTGTTCATTTTCGGCGGCGCAAACAGATAGGCTATAGCCTATATACCTATTAAATGAATAGAAATGAATTTGGGGAGTGAATTGGAACCAGCCACCCATTCACTTTTAGAGCATTTTAGTTGAAAGTCAAGTTTGCTTAAGGTTTGTTCAAGAACTCTTCCAGAGTTTTTACCTCAAACAACACAAATCAACACAAATAAATGAACAGATAACTCGAACGTGCTGTATGTCATAATGAAACAACCACAGACTATCAACAACACGGTCTGACACGAATGATACATGGCTTAGTGCAAACTGAATTTATGACCAAACGATTTGATTCGTGCACGAAGCGCCATCTAGCGATCATTGGGTGTAAGTAACAGCCTCCCAGTCTAAGGACTCAGCGGTCATTTGACCGCCTCGCCGCGCTTTAAGTAGTTCACAACAGCACGGCGCTTCTAGTAGGTCGTCAAAGCGGTCAAATGACCGGGGCGCGGCGCTTCTAGGTATAAGTGGGTCAGAACGGCGCGGCGCTTCTAGTGTTAACTATAGCATTTGGTTGCTTTAACACAATAAGAATAACTCAGAATAACTTCATTTGGTTTAACTGTAACACATTTGGGTTAGCTGTAACACCGTAAGAATAACTCCATTTGGGTAAGATATAGCACAGTAAGAATAACTCCATTTAGGTTAGCTATAACACATTTGGGTTAGCTATAACTCAGAATAACTTCATTTGGCTTAGCTATAGCACATTTTGGTTAGCTGTAATACAGTAAGAATAACTCCATTTTGGTTAGCTATAACACAGTAAGAATAACTCCATTTGGGTTAGCTATAACACAGTAAAATAACTCCTTTTGGGTTAGCTATAACACAGTAAGAATAACTCCATTTGGGTTGTGCCCTGTCAGTGTTTCAACCGTCCTGTTATGGTGCGTCTGTAATGCCCTGTAATGCACGGCTGGTGTTTACCGCCCAGCAAATTGCAGAGGTCAAAGGTGAAGGCAGCCGGGGGCGTGTTAATGAGGTGTGCAACACGTTAACGATCCAGTGTGCCCGTCTCTAGCTCCTTTGCTTCTCTCCATCTATCTCTCTCTCTCTCTCTCTCTCTCTCTCTCTCTCTCTCTCATACTGCCTCTCTATCTGTCTCTCTATTTATCTTTTTTCCCTTTATCCATCCTTCACCCAATAGCAATCTCCCGGCCTCCACCCCTTTATAGCCTTTCAGCGTCCACTCAGTTGCTGTCTTCTCTCTCTCCCCCTCTCTCTCTCGCTCTCTCTCTCTCTCTCTCTCTCTCTCTCTCTCTCATGGCCTCAAACATTTATCTTCTTACAGCGAGGCATGTGTGTATTCCTTTGACGGCTGTTTGACCTCTGCTTGACCCCTGACCTCTGTGTGACCTCTCTGTGTCTGTGTGTATGTGTGTGTGTGTGTGTGTGTGTGTGTGTGTGTGTGTGTGTGTGTGTGTGTGTGTGTGTGTTGCAGTGAGCTGCCCCACTCCCCCCGGAACCTGCAGGCGGCGCTGAACGCCACGGACAGCCGGACGGTGCACCTCTCCTGGGTGCGGCCCTTCGACGGCAACAGCCCCCTTCTCCACTACATCATAGAGCTCTCGGAGAACAGTGAGTATCACAGAGTCTGTGTATGTGTGTGTGTGTGTGTGTGTGTGCGTGTTTCTCTCTGATTATGTGTGTGTGTGTGTGTGTGTGTGTGTGTGTGTGTGTGTGTGTGTGTGTGTTTCTCTCTGATTATGTGTGTGTGTGTGTGTGTGTGTGTGTGTGTGTGTGTGTGTCGGTGTGTCGGTGTGTCGGTATGTTTGTGTGTGTGTGTGCATGTGTGTGTGTGTGTGTGCGTGTGTGTGTGTGTGTGTGCGTGTGTTAGGGGTGCAACGGATCATCATTGATCCGTGATCCGTTCGGATCAGTATCTTCGGTTCGGCACACACATGATCCGCGGATTGATTTATAATAATTATTAATAATAATGTCCGTGTGTTCTTTTGAAGTAACATGCGTGCGTGTCCACAAGGCATGCTTCTAGTCCCTCCCTGCTCTGCTCCCCTAGCCTGCCTGCGCGTCTTTTCTGCTCTCACACACGTTATTAGCGGTCATGCCATAACCAGCAATACATGGCTGTTAGTTTAAGTGCTGATGTGGCTGCATAGCAGCAACACAATAATAGCCTAATATCAAGTTCGTTTGTGCACACTTCTCAAGTTTGTTGCGCACCTACCTATGCTATGATATTTAGGTAATTTAGGCTTAGCCTACTGTTGGGTTCAATGTCAGCAATAAGCTATGCAACCTTGGCTAACTTGTAGGCTACATCTGGAGAGCATTGCAAGACACTCATCTCTTTTATGATCCCAGAAAGATTTTCTTCGACTTGTTAGTTTTATTAACATGTATTTTATCTAATGAAATATCCTTGTCATCATGCACTATATCCAACTTATTTTCTCAAGAATAAAACCGTGAGAGACTGAAGCCTAATTACCCTCACGTATTTCTTAAAGAGACAGGGACTCAATTACACACACCTATGCGCACTCCTACACACCACATTAAAGATAGCTAAATCAGTACACAAATGACTAAACATTTGTAGCTACTAGTAATTATGCAGATTGTGTGTGGAGGGTCAAGCAGAATCTTGGATGGCCACTGGTGTGAATGATCACAAAATATTCAATATAAGGTGATTAAACACCAAATCAACTAAAATTGGAAAAAGCATCGAAAAAGTCATTATTGACTCAGTATCGGTATCGAAACAATAATTTTGGTATCGTGACAACACTAGCCTACTTTAAACACATGCTGAAAGTGCTT
>NC_084994.1:36498747-36503747 GCF_963854185.1 Sardina pilchardus
AAACTAATTCATGCCCAGAATCTCCTCAGCATCAACTTATATCATTCTGAATCTGTTATGTTCCTGGTGAGCTGGGTGAAACTACACAATGTAGGAAGAGACCAGAATAGTGTTCAAATTCATAAAATGATAACCGTATTGTTTATGATTTTTTATGACTGGCATACAGTGATCCTGTGTCCAGTTTTGTGTATAAACTGATATGGTGGTTTACTAGTTTAAACATGCAATGTCTCCTGGACCCACATTATGATTGCCTGTCTCCAGGAGACCCATGAACACTGCGTGTAACTAATCTATGAACACATAAGAGCATCATGATGGGCTGGCTGAGTTGAGGCCAGTGATGTACTTCCCAGTGCTTATGGGTTGTTATATTGATTATTGATCATATTATTGTTAAAATGAAACATTTTATAATAATCATTACTATGAAAATGAGGATCACCTAATAGTTTGGAGTCACAGGTCGAATGAGTTATCCTATTTAAAAAAAGAAGCAATAGCAATAAAAAAGAACTCCAAGAGACAAATATGACTTTGCTTTGATGAATACTATTTCCATACCATCACTGATATGCTCATCACCAAAATAGCATATCATGACATTGTGGTATAGTTTTAAGTCTATGTTGCCCATCTCTACTCTTGCTGTAACATATTGTATGATTATATGAACTTGAACAACGTTGAGATTTACACAGGTGATCAAATTAAATGATATCATTCCTTTCTGCCTTTTGCACTCTGTCTTTGTCACTCTATGCAGACTACCTGGTTGTAAACTGACAGAGGAATCCTGTGAGGCTTTAGCCTCTGCTGTGCAGCACATGGTCTCCCTGACAGAACTGGACCTGAGTGACAATCACATAAACATCACTGGAATTCATCTTTCGAGTGCACTGAAAGGTGACATCAACTGTATGCTGCAGAAATTGAGGTTTGTGTCCTTTTTTCCCCTCATGCTTTTAAACAGTGTCTAGTTATGTCAGTGTTTTTTCTACCAAGTAGTAAATATGGGTTAGGTGAGCAGGAGTGTGTTGAGAGTCATGGTAGTCATGTCAGAGTCCAGTCTAATGTCTGATATGACTGAGTCACTGATACCTTATAGCATGTTGATGCAATTGAAGTTTCAATTTCATCAGTGTCATTAAATGGTGTTTAGAAACTCAAGTTCAAGAGGAGCGAGAAGGAATTTGCCACGCCTCTGTCTCAGTCGGTCTTACAAATGTAAAGATGTCCAAGCTTTCTGCTGTTTACATGGCATAATAATAAGCTTGAGTAATTACTAGTCAAGTCAAGTTTATTTAAATAGCGCATTTCATACACAGAGGTCATTCAATGTGCTTTATATGAACAAAACCAAACAGTAATAGCAGATAAAAGCATATGTAACTGCCAAAGCAGTAGCATCGGGTTAACTTGCTCACTCTCTCCCCTCACACCTCCAGTCTTCCTTAGTTCAGAATAAAGGGGTGTATGACGGGGTCCTGCATGACTTCTGCCTGCACAGTTGACTCTTGCACGCACCCACAAAACACTTCAGGACCTGGTCAGGGACCTCGCCAAACACGCTTTGCTACCGCATGTCTTTTTGCAAATTTCAGATCATGAGCTAGTGAATTATTTGTAATAAGATGACTACTGACGGATATAATGTACTCTGAAAATAAACTACAAAGTTTAGAATACACCTGCAGAGTCACTGACAGAAAGACTTTAAAGGGCCTACAGTACAGTATATAACAGTCAGGTTGAATGTCAATGCAATTTCTTAAATTTCATTGTTTAGAGTTAGATGACTAATGAGGGCTATGATGTAATCTGAAAACGCTCACTGTCTGCGCCTGCTAAGTCACTGACAACAAGGCTTTGTGTGGCATAATGCTCTTATAACACAGCAATGTCATTGTTTTGCCATTTAAAACATTCAAGGTGGTGAAGATTATTGTCTTCTAATAATGGTAGAATTGACTTTGTTTAATTTACTCTCCCTTTCCCTCTCTCTCTCTCTCTCTCTCTCTCTCTCTCCTTTAAAGACATGCCCGTGGAGAACTGAGAAACTGTAAGTGTTGATCTACTGTTGAGTGTTGCTCTGTGTTATTATATGCTTATGATGTTGAACTGTTCTTTATTAAGCAGCTATGTCACTGTGCTGTATGCCCCCACTGTATGTGAAAGACCTTTAGAGCATGTGTGGGGGTCTGTGGTGTCCTGCAGAAAGACAGATTGACACGTTGGCATGTTACAGTTGCCAGACATCAGAGGGATCATGGCAGACAAAGAAGGAGAACTAGTACGGCATGACACATGAGAGGCCCCTGAGAACAGAGACAGATTAACATGTGGAGAGTCTCAAGTTAGAGTGGAAGAAAATAATAGAATTAGAGGATAGAAAAAGCAAGCAAAGTTTGAAATATTGGATTAAATATTACTGTAGATGACTAGATTTTTTGTTTAGATTCCAGATACTGTATGTCCTGTTCAAACTCATGTAGTAGATGTTATACATTCACAATAGCTCTATGCTCCTTGTTGGGTAGTGTGTATAAGTTATAATGGTGGAGAGCAGTTTAAGCTTGTAGCAGCAACTCATGTACCTACATGTAATATATAAGACGACTATACACACATAAAACCGCAGGCGCATGGACATGAGACATGAACACTAAAAACAGTATGCATCCCGGATGCAGTATAGCAAGTGTGAAATTAACCGTGTGGGTAGAATTTAAAAAGTCAGTAGTGACCATGGCAATGCATCCAGTATAGCATATCATAAAAGAAATAAGGCAGCACATGTGGGCAATAAGGGGAAGGAACTGTTCAGTCACTGACCATTTAGGATTCTGACAGCTTGTGGTATAAAACTGTGTCTGAATGGTGTGGTGTGGGTGGTAATGCTCCGGTAGCGCTTACCAGAGGGAAGCAGAGAGAAGAGGGAGTGAGCTGGGTGGCTGGCATCCTTGATGATGGACTCAGCCCTCCTCTGACAGCATGTGGAGTAGACAGTTGACAGAGGTGACAGTTGATAGTTGACAGAGGTCTATGGTGGTAGAACAGTGTCATATCTTGCATGCGCAATACAACATCCTCAGGAGCAAATACTATTAATTCACTCACGTAGACACAGCAGCGAGCGAGGAAAACAAGAGCTGGGGGCCATACGCTCTCCAAGATGAGTTCTGCTCGCTCTCTTGAAGTACAGCTTTGCTCGCGTGGGTTGACTTTTGACAGTTTGGGGGACAGAACGAAGGAAGTTGCCTGTTGTGATTGGTCATTTTTCAACCTGAAGTCCCGCCCGCTTAGTTACTGTCTGTTGCTAAACTTCTACAAATGTAGTCATGTGTAACATTAACCACCCCTTTGTTGTTTCTGTTTACTGCTTACTGTGTGTGTGTGTGTGTGTGTGTGTGTGTGTGTGTGTGTGTGTGTGTGTGTGTGTGTGTGTGTGTGTGTGTGTGTGTGTGTGTGTGTGTGTGTGTGTGTGTGTGTGTGTGTGTGTGTGTGTGTGTGTGTGTGTGTGTGTTTGCTCACTGTTTGCTGCTTACTCGGTGTGTGTGTCCAGTATGTGTGCGTTTGCTCTGGTAGCACTTACCAGAGGAGAGAAGAGAGGATAGGGAGTGAGCTGGGTGGCTGGCGTCCTTGATGATGGACTCAGCCCTCCTCTGACAGCGTGTGGAGGCTGCTCAGACCCAGGTCTCTTGATAGAACAACAGTGTTAAAGGCAGAGCTGTAGTCAGTGAACAGTATCCTGACAGGTGTTTTTCTTGTCCAGATGAGCTAGGGCAGTATGCAAGGTGATGGAGATGGACAGATCTGCTGTGCGTACAGTATATTCAAACTGAAGTTGGTTCAGGAAAGCAGGGAAGTGTGTATTGATGTAGGCTGTAACCAGTCTCCCCAGACAGTTCACCCCCACGGAGGTTAGGGGCGATGGGCCAGTAGTCATTCAGGCAAGACACAGCACTTTTCTTGGGCACTGGCACAATCGTTGTCTTTGTGTAACACAAGACAACCCAGGGCTGGGACAAGTTGAAGATGTCAGTGTAGGTTTGTGGCACCTGAGTGGCGCACGTCTTGAATACACAAGACGGGATGTCATCAGCGCTGGCAGCTTTGTGAATTTTAACCCGTTTTAAAGGTTTTGCCGACCTCACCCTCTGAGACCTGTAAGATGTCTCCTCCTACTGGAAGAGCACCTTCATCCCCCGGTTTAGACTCGCGAGACTCAAAACGAGCATAGAATTTATTTAGCTCATCCAGAACCAAGGCAGGTGTGTCTGTAAGAGCTGGTGTCGCTTTATAGTCTGTGATCACCTGCAGTCCCTTCCACAGGCAATGTCACAGTTGCTGAAGTCATTCTCCAACTCATTCCCATACTGTTTTTTAGCCACTTGTATTGCCCTTCTTAGTGTGTACCTTGAGTTCTGATATCTAATCAGGTCGTGGTCCTCTCCCTCAGGCTCAGGTAAACAGCGTTGTTTGCGCAGGTGTTCTGGCTGGGAAAGGATCGGACAATATGGGAAGGCACACACAAGTCCATGATGTAGTATGTCACCTGATGCACTCTGTCACTGAATCGGCGTACTCGTCCAGCTCCGCCGAGGAGTCTTTGAACACAGACCACTCCGTTAAGTCAAAACAGTCCTGAAGTTCAGACTCGTGTTCTGCAGAGCAGCATTGAACTTCACTCACTGCTGGTTGCTCACGCTTTAGCTTCGGTTTATAGGCCGGCAGCAGGAGCACTGACAAATGGTCACAAAGCAGGGAGTCCAGGAGAGTCATACACTCATAGACAATACAGCAGTTATGTACGTGTGGAACAAATGGTCCGATTTACCAAAGTGTGTGTGTGGTACAGATAGGGTTGCAAAATTCCGGGAATTTTCAAAGTTGGAAACTTTCCATGGGAATTAACGGGAATATACGGGAATTAACGGGAATAAATGGGAATTAATGGGAATAAACTGGAAATATTGTATCTGGCAAGTCAGTAT
>NC_084994.1:36511247-36521247 GCF_963854185.1 Sardina pilchardus
GGATTTAGAGGCTTTTGCATCTGAACCCTTCAATTATATAGTATCACAATTTCATTAACAGAATCAACAGAATTAGAAACATCAACCAATACTAGAAAAGCACTCAGAGAGCGCAGACCTCCGCCAAGCCAAAACAATACCGCCTCCTGGATCCAGACAGTGATACGGATCACGCCCAAAATTTAATCGTTTCTTCCTTGGGTCATTTAAGACCTTCCCTGAAAACGTCATCGAAATCCATCCATGACTTTTTGAGTCATCTTGCAGACAGACAGACAGGCAGACAGGCAGACAGGCAGACAGACAGACAGAGTTTGGCTGAGGTAATCAAACTTAACTTCAACTGGTGTGTGGCATGTCAATGTGAAATATGAACCATAATGGGCTGTTTGTTCTGTTGTATCTACAGTACTAAACTAAAGAGGGATGAACCTAAAACCAGAAGGCTGAAGCTGCTCCTTAACATTCACCCTCTGCTATTTCCATGTAATTATTTATTTAAGAAGCTAGCAATGTATTGGTATTCATAAACTATTAAAAATGGACCTTGTCGCTGCAGGGTTGAAAATTTGTTTTAGACTCAGTTATTATCTGTCTCTTACAAAACCTAAATACAAATTTTTAAAAAAGCACCTGAGAAATTGCTTTAATTTTCATTTTGTGGCATTCTCTGCTACACTACAAATCAAGAGATCACATAAATTCATTGAACCTCTTAAAAAAAGATATTGTTTTAAAATATGGGAATGTTATTCCAGATGTTGGAAATGCCCTCGGTCCCAATAAAATCATGACTCGGAGTCTTTAATCCAATAGAATTGTTGTGCTTATATGCTGAGAGAACTCAACTTTGTGTGTATTATAATATTTTGGATGTTTTTTGATATTTTTGAACAGGCATATCAAAGCCAACACTGACTAACAAAGTTCAACCAAGACTCCCCCTGTGACTGTTCTGTTGAAACCGGCAGACCTGATGTGCATGGAGACGCCTGCAACCAGTCATCTGCACTGACGGAACATGCAGGGGAAACATTTGCAGTGGACACCTGCTGGCCACCATGTGAATGATTTTCTGTTGCAAAAGTGAAATACACTGCTCAAAAAAGGGAACACTGGTTCATAGGAGTATAGCATCAAGTCAGTCCCACTTGTGGGATAACTGATCTGGCCAGTTATGTAACAGAGGTGGTTGTGAATCAGGTTGACCTGCTTTGATGTTAACGGGCACAGGTCCCTATAGAGGCCATCTGGCCCTCAGGCCACCTTCATGAAGTCTGTTTCTGACAGTGTGGCCAGAGACATTCACACCAGTGACCTGCTAGAGGTCATTCTGTAAGGCTCTCCTACTGTTCCTCCTTGCACAAAGGAGCAGATACTGGTCCTGCTACTGTGTTAAGGACCCTCTACCACTCTGCCCTGCTCTCCTAGAGCGACTGCCTGTCTCCTGGGATCTCTTCCATGCTCTTGAGACTGCAGTGGGAGACACAGAAATCTTTTTGGCAATGGAAAGTTTTGGTGCGCTATTCTGGAGGAGTTGGGACTACCCTGTGCAACCTCTGTAGGCTCCAGATATTGACTTATGTTACCAGTAGTAACACTGACCCTATCCAAATGCAAAACTAGTGAAAAATCAGTCAAGAAGGATGAAGATGGATAAACTAAAGGTTACGACCGTAACCCAGGTTCTCTGATAGCATGAGTGAGGTATCTCACTATGGGACTTGCCCTCTCGCGAGTTCCCCAGAAGCCAAATATCATTACGCCAGCCACTATTGGCTGGACGACTGACGTATGCGACGTGGAGGAGGTACGCCCACCTCCCTTATAATCCACGGCGCAGCGTCATTGCCTCAGTCTAGCTAACCAACCTCTTCTCGCCACCGGCAAGGAGGGTGGTCTGGTGAGATACCTCACTCATGCTATCAGAGAACCTGGGTTACGGTCGTAACCTTTAGTTCTCTTTCAAGCATTCGTTCGGTATCTCACTATGGGATATAGTGACTCCCGGATTGCCAGACAGGCTTGCGATCCCCATCAGTTAATCAGCGCGTCCCACAACCAGGCGTCTCAGTGCTTAGTACTGTATGCGCTAAGGTCGGGGCGGTGACATCAAGTCTGTAAAACCTGACAAACGTCGTCGGGTTTGCCCAACACGCTGCCAAGCACACATCCTCTATGGGGAAACCCTGAAATAAAGCCCACGAGGTCGACATTCCACGAGTGGAATGAGCTCGTAAACCAGCCGGGGGTTGTTGCCCCTTGGTGGTATAGGCCAGGGCAATGGCCGCCACAACCCATTGTGATAGCCGCTGTTTAGTGAGCGGTCTACCCAGGCGAGACTTCGCACAAGACACAAACAGCTGGTCAGTTTTTCTCAACTCTGCTGTTTTGTCCACATATGCGCGCAACGCTCTGACTGGGCAGAGCGCATTCAGCCGCTCCTGCTCCAGTGAGGTGAACGGTGGCGGATTGAAAGCAAATAGCTCAATCGGACGGCACGACAGTGACGGATTGAAAACCTTCGGAATGAACGCAGGGTTGGGTTTTAGTACAACCCTCGTATCACCCGGGAAAAATTGCATACAGGCAGGATTCACGGACAAGGCGTGAATATCGCTTACGCGTTTAGCCGTAGATAAGGCCACCAACAATGCCGTCTTAAGTGAGAGCACTTTAAGATCCAACTGCTGTAATGGCTCAAAGGGGGGTTGAGACAGGACATCCAAAACCATAGGTAGATCCCATGAAGGGGCCAGTGGTTTAGAGACCGGGCGGAGACGACGCGCTCCTTTCATAAACTGACGTATGAGAGGGTGCTGGCCCGCTGTTTTGTCCCCAAAGCCTACATGGCAAGCCGAAACGGCAGCCAGGTAAACTTTAACAGTGGAGAAGGACTTGTTCCTATCCAGTAAATCTTGTAGAAACGTAAGGATAACGTCCACCGAGCACTGGAAGGCTATTGTCCCTGTTTTAATGCACCAATCATTAAATACACGCCATTTGCTATCATACAACGTTCTGGTTGATGAAGCCCTAGCGCTCTGAATGGTCGCTATGACATTGCAGGGCAAGCCCGCAGCTGTCAGATTTAGCCTTTCACGGGCCAAACCCAGAGAGCCAGGCGTTCTGGGTGAGGGTGAAATATTTCCCCGTTCGCTTGGGACAGCAGGTCCCTGCGAAGTGGCAGTGGCCACGGCGGGGAGTGGAGTAACGGGATGATCTCCGCCAGCCAGGGTTTCCCTGGCCAGCGCGGGGCTATGAGGATAAGTGAGAGGCCCCGTTCCCGCACCCTGGCTAGTGTTGGAGTGATTAGTTCCAACGGGGGGAAGGCATAGAGTAGGACGTGTGGCCACTGGTGTGCCAACGCATCTATCCCTAATGGAGCGTTGCGATCGCGCAAGGAGAAAAACATTGAACATTGTGCATTCTCCCCGGACGCGAATAGGTCCACTTTCGCTTGACCGTTCCGCAACCAAATCTGAGCCATCACATCGCTGTGGAGAGTCCAGTCTCCGTAGCGGGGGTTGCCCCTGGATAATAAATCTGCACCCAAATTCAATACACCGGGGACGTGTGTGGCTTTCAGCGACAGGAGCCGTGTGCTGCTCCATAAAATCAGTCTGTGTGCCAACGTGTGCATATGAAGAGACCTCAGTCCCCCCTGCTTGTTGACATAAGCCACCACCGTGGTGTTGTCTGTCCTGACCAAGACATGATGGCCCCTCAGGACGGGCAAAAAGTGTCTGAGTGCGAGCCAGACCGCCATTAATTCTAGACGGTTTATATGCAGGGTTCGCATGTGTACGTCCCATAGCCCATTTATCGACCTGCCCTCGTGAGTGGCTCCCCAGCCGGTCAACGAGGCGTCCGTCGTCACCACTTTCCTGTGTAGGACAGCGCCCATCAGTGTACCCTCCGTGAGGAAGAGTGGGCGTTTCCAGGGCCGCAGCGCAGCGCAACAGGCTGCTGAGATTGCGACACGGCGGTGACCGTGACGCGAGGGATTCAATTTCAGCGATGCCACCCACCGCTGAATAGCCCTCATGTACAGGCGGCCGAGTGGTATGACTACCAAGGCTGACGCCATGAGACCCAGGAGTCTGAGGCAGACCCTGAATTTCACAGTGGCTCCCCTGCGGAACAGCGCGAGACACGCGCGGAACGCTTTGACCCGCTCCTCTGACAGGCACGCTCTGAATGAGACGGAGTTTAGGGACAGCCCTATAAAGGTGGTAATCTGACATGGGCGCAGAACGCTTTTCTCCCAATTTATTCTGAAACCCAGTAACATCAGGTGCTCTGTTAGGAGAGCCGTATGTTGCTGCGCTTCCTGGCACGACCGCGCGGCCACCAGCCAGTCGTCGATAAATGTAGCCAGGCGAACGCCCTGTTCCCGGAGCGGTGCAATAGCCGCTTCGGTGACTTTTACGAAGACACGGGGGCTGAGCGCAAGGCCAAATGGGAGGGCAAGCCACTCGTAGGTCACGCCTCGAAAGGCAAACCTGAGAAACTTTCTGTGGGGGGGATAGATTGGGACATGTAGGAACGCGTCCTTTAAATCTACCGAGGTGAACCAATCGCCTGGGCGCACGAAGCGCATCAGTGCGTCGTTGGTTAGCATTCTGAAGCTGTACTTTCTTAAGTATTTGTTCAGAGCGCGTAGGTCTAATATTGGGCGCAGCCCCCCTCCTTTCTTTGGAACCAGAAAATACCTTGAGTAGAAGCCGTGATGGCTCTGCTCGAAAGGAACTACTCTGATCGCTTGTTTGTTTAACAGGGAGGTTATTTCCTCCTGTAAAACACGAGCGGAGTCCCCTGTGGCATGGGATTGTACTATCCCGTTGAATGGGGGCGGGGGGGTAGCGAACTGTAGACGATAGCCCTTCGCTATAATCTTTATTATCCAGTCTGACTGCACATGCATGCGCCAGTACTGAATGCGCTCGGTTAGAGGCGAAATTACGCCATCTAGTGGCCGAGCTGGCGTGGGCTGCACGACCAGCGTGCTTATTGTGCCCAGCGTCACCGGTGGAGCTCTGGCTCCACCTTGTGGCGTTATTAGGGAGTGACTGCACACCCTCGCCACTGAACACTGCTCGTACTTTTTTGTGAGAGCTTTTTTGTTCATATGACATTTTTTGACATTCTTTTGTCGGATACGCCCTTGGCCCACGGCCTGGCTGCGCACCGAAACATTTATTTGTGAAGGGGGGCACTGGTGTGTGCTTGTGAGACACTTTTGGGGCTCGAACTGGCACTCCATGTCTCTTCTCCGCTTCGGTGGGCTGTGAACTGCGAGCGCCGCTGTGGCCTCTGCACGCCTCTTGGAGGGCAGGGAACGTGCCCCTTTGAACAGGCCCAGGAACGGGGCCGGTGTGGCTCGGGGAGGGGAGAGTGCCTGGCTGAACTCGTCCCCTCTCGCCAGCAAGGAGCGTGCTAGGCACGCGTCTTCTTCCTCGCTCCCTGCGCGGACGGGGGGTTGTGCTGACCTCCCTGCGTCGCGTTGGGGGTGAAGGGCTTTTTAGCCCAGGCACCTTTGAGCTCGGGGTTCTTACCGAGGCTCTGAGTGGCGGTTTGGGCTGGGGGCTGACGTCTCGGAATGCGGTAGTGCGGCGCGCGCGTCGCTGCATCGGAGAACGCCTGCCTGGGTGCTTTGGGAGCGGGGGCTTGTGCCTTTCTGGGGAGGCACAGCTGCAGCGCTTCGCCGTCTCGCTTCTTTTCCTCGCACCGCTTCTGCATAGTGGCCACGGCTGGTCCAAAGAGGCCTTTGGGGTCCACGGGCACGTCTAGCAGCTGAGTCTTCTCTTTGTGGGAGAGGCTGGAGAGGTTTAGCCAGCGAGCTCTCTCCTGAGAGACCATAAGGGCCATAGCCCGCCCCGCAGTTTGCACCGCACACCTGTGTAGCCGTAGGCTTAGGTCCGTGACCACACAAACTTCGTCCCAGACAGCTGGCTGGTTGGGAGAGGATGTGAAGTCTTCCTCCAGCTCGGCCTGGTAGGCCATGAGCATAGATGAGGCGTTGAGAGCTCTCACCGCCGACGCCACAGCTTTGTAGCTTTTCTCAGTCATGGCGGACTGGAAGTTGTCGGCTTTGGAGGGGAATGCGGGTCCCGAGGGGGTCATCGCAGACTTCTGGGCGGGATGGAGGTGGGAGGCCAGGAGCGGTTCAACAGGGGGCAGGTGGGCGAATCCACCGCTTTCCATGTCGGGCCATTCCAGCGCCGCGACTCCTTGAGCCGGGTTTTTCGCTGAGAATGGGCTGCACCATGACCGTGTCGCTTCCTCAAGGCACTCGGGGAAAACGGGCAGCAGTTGTCTGGTGGAGCTTTTAGCCTTCGGGAGCCTCTTTCCCTCGTAGCGAGAGGAAACGGTTTCCTTCTGGGCCTCCGGCCAAGCAAGGCCGAGCTTTGCAGCTGCTCTTTTGCAGACGTCGTGAAGGCCCACGCTCGCGGCTTCGTCAGCCTCGGTGGTGCTTTCACTTTTCGTGCCGCCCGGGCGAGTAGTCTGAGTAGCTGGAGGGAATAGGTCGTCGCCATCCTCATCCCCGAGGGATAGTAGGTCGACGGAGCCATCCCAGGAGAGTTCAGCTTCACCAGTCGCGCTTAGCATACCCATTGGGCTGTCTTCAGCGTCGGACATAGGCGATAGGGCGTCGAGCTGGTCACCCCAGCTGGCGTCCACTCCTCCAGCGCCGGCCGGCTCCTGGGTGAGGGTTGCTGACTCAAGGGGAGGGAGGTCATCCGCTCCGAGCATGGGGTCGTCGCCGGTGAAGTTAGCTAGGCGTGTTAGCCTGCGTTGGCGAGACCGGTGGGAGAGACGGGCGCAGTGTTCGCACACTCCCGGGGCTGTTATCGCGGTCCGGGCGTGTTGCAGCCCCAGACACGCGGCACACACCTGGTGGGTGTCAGCAGCCGCAATCTTGCTCCCACACAAGCACAGTCTAGCAAGGTCATCGCACTTCCTCGCGAGGAGGGGGGGTACTTGCGTAGACATGCTCCTTCGCTACTGTTTGGTGACAGGCTAGCGGTCGCTACTGTTAGGTGACAGACTAGCTTGGGGTACTACTGTTTGGTAACAGGCTAGCGGGGCTACTGTTTGGTGACAGGCTAGCAGTGGGCTACTGTTTGGAGACAGACTAGCGTTAGAGTTTGGGGGCTACTGTTTGGAGACAGGCTAGCGTGCTACTGTTTGGCGACAGACTAGCAGAGAGGCTACTGTTTGGAGACAGACTAGCCAAGTCCAAACCAATGCTCTTCGAAGATGAAGTAGCGTTAAGGAAGCGTTCGGGGACCGAGTCGTTACCTCGCTCAATGAACAGTTAAGCCTCCAAGCCACGACACCTGTACACGAGAGAGCAAGCCTCTGGGGGCGAGAAGAGGTTTTAGACTGAGGCAATGACGCTGCGCCGTGGATTATAAGGGAGGTGGGCGTACCTCCTCCACGTCGCATACGTCAGTCGTCCAGCCAATAGTGGCTGGCGTAATGATATTTGGCTTCTGGGGAACTCGCGAGAGGGCGTGTCCCATAGTGAGATACCGAACGAATGCTTGAAAGAGAATTACCAGTTGCCACCACCTGTAAAACCATTCCTGTTTTGGGGGTCGTCTCACAGATGGCCCTCTAGTACACCTGTAGTAAATTTCGTTGACATCAAAGCAGGTGAACCTGATTCACTACCACCTCTGTTACATAACTGGCCAGATAATTGCCAGATTTCCTTTATTCTTTTCCAATTGTTCGCTTGAACCACTCCGCACAGCCACTAGGGGGAGTAGTTTTCCCACTTTACTTTGGAACGTGCTATATTTGCCCATGTGACCAACGCGGAACCGGTGAAAACGAAAGTATAAGAAGAGGCAAGGGCAAGGGCAAGTCACGATCAGGATTTTTCTATCAATTTTATGTCGGTAAGTAGGCTATACAAAATTACAATTACGGCTGTATGCTATTCTAAAGATGTAGTCATTGTTGGCTTATTCGTGGACTGAAAAAATAAGAAGATAGGAGATAGGACCCTAGGGAATCATCAACAACCGGAGACGAGACGAAACGGAGTTGTTGATGATGGCGGCCTACGTTAAATAGTCGCCTAGAGTAGATCAGGCCTACTTTTCCACAATTTACAGGTCTTCACTCAGATATTGCAGCCGTGGACATGAGAGAAATATCGTATTAGCCTCTTCGGGACTAGACTCGTCTAGATTCATCGACTGTTGGCTATTGATCAAGTGGATCCAGTGTAGTTGGAATAATAGGCTATTGGTAGACTGAGTAGGCCTACAGTTTGGACATGAAGTGCTCAGCAAGCACAAGTTGTAATTTGAAGCCTACATAGTATTAGCGCCCTAATAACCATATGCGAGGTGTTTGGGGTACAGGTGAGGGTGGAGGTGGTGGTGGGGGGATGTTTTGGATGTTCATTTTCTTCTGCACTTTCGCTCACCTGTCATTCCAGTGCGTTCTATCAAGACGGCTGTTATTGGATCAGAAATGGACGCACAGATCTGATTGGTCCACACAGATGCTGAATGTAAGCACTTCATCAGCAACCTTATCCGTCTTTATCACTGATCTATAAAGAAGGTATTCTTTATAGATCAGTGGTCTTTATGCCGTCCTCTCTTTTACTCTCTTTATCTTAATTTCCTGTTTTTAACTGATTGATTGATGGATTGATTGATTGATTATTGATTAGGATGGATTTCCCTCAAGAGGGTGAGGACGCCGTCAGTGGAAATGAGACAGGCAGAGCAGCATGTGCCGTGTCCAGTCATGTGTCCCTGAAGAGCGAGGAGTCCGTTACTCATGGACATCAGGGAGTCAGCAAAGGACAAGTGCAATTCAGTGCAGGGTGAGTTACAGTAAACAGAGTACACACACACACACACACACACACACACACACACACACACACGTACACACACAAACACACCAGGCCCGGTGTCACAACCCTAAAAAATAACTCCTAATAAATAACTGCCTAATCCTATTTCTACTCTTTCAGAACAAATTTGGCACTACTCAAGTTAGCACAACTTCTCAGATCCAACTTAACAGTCTCAAATCCATTTGATTTGAGGTGCAGGGGAGCTATCAGTTCAAAAATGTGTGGATTCAAGTTAATGCAGACTGTTATAGCAGAGCCCATTATTAGACATTCTGTCATTATAGATAGATACTTTATTCAACATTCAATTATAGTGAGGTTGTCTGGTTTTAAAATGAATATTTGAACATGGATTACAAAGGGGATTTAAAAAATGTTTATATTATGTTTTCACATGCATTATGCAGCATAAGATTAGCTGTCTAATATTGTTCACGTTAATGATTGGAAATATGCTTCTAAGTAGTGCTTATGCTACACTAGTGTAGGCAAGACTACTCAATGTTTTCTAATAGAATTTGAATGTCCAAAGTTTCACGAAGTCCACCTGCAACATCCATTTGTTTTTTTCAGTTCAGTCAGAGAGGACAGATGGGCAATTGCCAGAGCAACTTTAGCCCTGCCCTGCAAGCAATATTGCTTACAGTATTTAAGCTCTATATTTGACCACTTCCAGAAAATTGACTTTCACTTTCATGGCATTGTATTGGAACTACAGTATGATAAAGTTATTATCATAGATATATTGTGCGCACTGGCGGCGATCTGTGTGTGTTTGTTTGATAACACTACATCAGGTAACTTCTTGTAGGCTACAACTGTACTGTATTGGGTTTTTGGCAACGCCCCCTCGTCACATTTCAGTCAGAGAGGGGCTTTTTTTCGCTGCACAAACACTCTGACTCTGAATCAGCATCCGACTGTGACACTGTAGACTCTGGCACCAACACACTGGCCACAGGTCAGTAGTCAATAGTTCGGTGGTGATGTCTCCTTCCCACAGACGTTTACGTGCGCTCGATTGTCTTTAGGACCCTCCCCCTCCACACCTTAGCCACTTACATTGGCCATTCCCTATTCTTCTCACACTCATTGGCCTGCCACAGATTC
>NC_084994.1:36526247-36571247 GCF_963854185.1 Sardina pilchardus
TACCTGGACAAGAGAGACACATCAGAACTGTCATGACCAAGGGGATTGCTGGCATTGGAAAAACTGTCTCAGTGCAGAAGTTCATCCTTGACTGGGCAGAGGACAGAGCTAACCAGGATATAGATTTCATGTTTGTGCTTCCGTTCCGTGAGCTGAATTTGGTCCAACATGATCAGTACAGTCTTCACAGGCTCCTGCTTGACTTCCACCCTGAGCTTAGAGAGCTACAAGATGGTGAATACAAAGATCGCCACATTGTGTTCATTTTTGATGGTCTGGATGAGAGTAGACTTCCACTGAATTTCCAAGAGAATCAGAAGTTGTCTGATGTGACAGAAACATCATCAGTAGATGTGCTGATGACGAGCCTCATTCAGGGAACTCTGCTTCCCTCTGCTCTCCTTTGGATAACCTCCCGACCAGCAGCAACCAGTCAGGTCCCTTCTCAGTGCATCAGTCAGGTCACAGAAGTACGAGGATTCAATGACCCACAGAAGGAGGAGTACTTCAGGAAGAGAGTCAGTGACCAGAATCAAGCCAACAGAATCATCTCACACATTACGGCAACCAGGAGCCTTCACATCATGTGCCACATGCCAGTCTTCTGTTGGATCTCAGCCACTGTCCTTCAGAAAATACTGGAACAGGATGATGGGAAGGAAGCCCCCAAAACTCTGACTGAGATGTTCACACACTTTCTGCTCATCCAGACCACCAGGAAGAACCAGAAGTATCAAGAGGAAAGTGAGACAGATAGACTGAGGCTCCTAGAATCACATAAGGGTGTCATATTGAAACTAGCAGAGCTGGCTTTCAAGAATCTGGAGAATGGCAATCTCATGTTCTATGAGGAAGACCTGAGAGAGTGTGGCATTGATGTCAGTGAAGCTTCAGTGTACTCTGGCATGTGCACTGAGATCTTCAGGGAGGAATGTGTGTTTCACCACAAGAAGGTGTACTGCTTTGTCCATCTGAGCATCCAGGAGTTTCTTGCTGCACTTCATTTGTTTTCCTCCTACTTGAGTAAGAACATTGAGGTCCTGAAATCATTTGTTAGCACAAAGTCCTGGTCTTTACCAGATGTGCCTCTCGATGAGCTGCTGAAGAATGCTGTGAACAAAGCTTTAGAAAGCAAGAATGGACACCTTGATTTGTTTGTTCGCTTTCTTCATGGCATTTCTCTGGTGTCAAATCAGAGCCTTTTGCTAGGCCTCCTGACACACACACACAGCAGCCCAGAGAGTGTGAAGAAAACATTGAGGAACCTGAAGGTGATGCAGAGACAAAATATCTCCCCTGAGAGGTGCATCAACCTGTTCCACTGCCTGGTGGAAATGCATGACTCTTCTGTCCATGATGAAATCCAGGCTTTCCTGAAGGCAGAGAAAGGTGCCGTGAAACAGCTCACACTGGCTCACTGCTCAGCCTTGGCTCATGTGCTTCTGATGTCTGATGAGGTGCTGGACGAGTTTGACCTGAAGAAATACAAAACCTCAGATGAGGGACGGAGGAGACTGGTGCCAGCTGTGAGATGCTGCAGAAAGGCTCTGTGAGTATCACAATTAACACTTACTTACACACTGAACAGTTCTGAAGGTTTTAGTTTGAACTCATATTTGTTGTGTAGGCTGATTGCGTTTAGTCTGCCATTAAGATAAAAAAAAAAGAATAGCCTGTGCAGAGAAAAGTAGTTTACATGGAGAAATCTAACAAGAGTTTATTGAATAGGTGTGTGTGTCTGTGTGTGTGTGTGTGAGTGTGTGTGTGTGTGTGTGCTGCTCCTGCTGTGTGTGTGTGTGTGTGTGTGTGTGTGTGTGTGTGTGCACTGCTGTGTGAGTCCTGTTGTCTACAGTATGTATTTCAGTTACTGTTCCCATCATGCCTCATCTCTGCACCAGATCAAATGAAATCTCCAGATGCAGCTGCTATATGGAGCTGCTGTATACAGTATGATTGTGGTGTACAACACTGAACATGATGAATGAGCTGTTGAGTGATGATCTTTCATAAATCAGGTTTCTGCTCGTGCAGCTCTGGGTTAATCACAGTGATCAGTCTTTAGTGTTGCTGTGTCTGTGGTTGGACAGCGTTAACTGTGTATGGTTTTCAGGACTCATATTTTATTATCTCCACTCACCCCCCGTAGTAGGGTTGTTTTGGGCCTGACACATACTGTATGTGGAGCAAATATTATTTCCCTCTCAATCAGATTTAAAGGTACACAATGCAAGATTGTCACCGCAATTTAACCTTTACGAAGCCAATTTGCTGCTAAACAAACATGTAGTAGGGGAATCGTTCACCTACAGTAGCATAGCCATACAGCATAGAGTTAGCGAGTCCCTAACGAGAGAACCAGGCATGCGACTTCAAGAATAGCAAACTGAAGACATCTCGCAAGAATCGGGAAACATTACCTTGTCAGTAGATATAGCTCTTGCCTGTTGTTATTGCTTCACCTCCACAACAAAAGTATTTTATTGTGTACAAGGGGAACAATCACAAGAAGTACACTATTTACAATGGCAGAGTAAAATATAAATGTAATGCGAGTCCTACAGTCACCAAAAATACCTAAACCTGCATGGTATACCTTTAAACATGACACATTGCCTTTTCCTCTCTTTCAGACTTGTTGACTGTAAGCTAACAGAGAAGTCCTGTGAGATTGTGATCTCAGCTCTGCAGTCTGCAAACTGCCCCTTAAGAGAGCTGGACCTGAGTCAGAATGACCTGCAGAATTCAGGAGAAAAACTGCTCTCTGCTCTACAGAGTCCAAACTGCAAACTGCAGACACTGAGGTTATACCAGTGTTTCCATACCATTAGATACTATTAGACAAATACCATTAGACAAAGACTTTTCATTGATGTATTCTATTTCAGTGTTTTTTTCCCTGTGCATATTCTTAATAATCATGTCAATTGTACTTTACAGGCTTGCAGGCTGTGGACTCCATATGAAATCTGGTGACATTTTGGGCTTCGCTCTGCAGTCAGTAAACTCTCGCCTGAGAGAGCTGGACCTGAGTAAGAATACTCTGGGGGATTGTGGAGGAAAGCTGGGCTCTGAAGCACTGAATCCACACTGTAAGATGGAGACACTTAGGTTGGTGTTATTGGGTGAATTCTGGATTCATAAGGACCCAATATATTTTAAGTACCTGTGTGTTATATAATTTATTTCTTGTCTACTATTGTAAACAGTACAAAGAAAATGGAATCACATTGCATTACATTAAAATACCTGTTGTTGTAAACTGTCAGATAAACCCTGTTTTATACTCTTGCAGACTTGCTGACTGTAAACTAACTGAAAAGTCCTGTGAGATTGTGATCTCAGCTCTGCAGTCTTCAGACTCCCCCTTAAGAGAGCTGGACCTGAGTCAGAATGACCTGCAGAATTCAGGAGAGAAGCTGCTCTCTGCTCTACTGAGTCCAAACTGCAAACTGGAAACACTGAGGTTGAATATAAATATGTATTTACCATTAGACAAAGACTCTCAAGGAAAACTGAATCACACTGTATGACATTTAAAGACTTGTTGTAAACGGTCAGATAAACCCTGTGAGTTTGTTGTGTTGTGTGTAGACGGTGTGAACCAGACAAGAACAGCATTACTGATCTACTCTTTAGTGTTTTATCCTCTCTGATTTTTAGAGTTTGTGATTTTTCCACACTGAACATTGAACAGGAAACAATATGGGTATCATTATTAAGACCAACTAGCAGAATCAACAATGTCATTTTAACTGATAAAGTTGTATCAATTCCCTCCTCATATTATTCTCTTCACTTATCCCTCACACACTGTATATTGGGCAGTTATATTATTTCCCTGTCTCAGTCTTCCTGTAGATTTAACTTTACCTTTTTATACTCTTCTGCCTCTCTTGCAGACTTGCTGGCTGTAAGCTAACAGAGAAGTCCTGGGAGATTATGGCCTCAGCTCTGCAGTCTGCAAACTGCCCCTTAAGAGAGCTGGACCTGAGTCAGAATGACCTGCAGGTGTCTGGAGAAAAACTGGTCTCTGCTTTACAGGGTTCAAACTGCACACTGCAGACACTGAGGTCAGTAATATTCTTGATTGCATTGGCAGACACTAATGTTGTAGACTATTTGGTGTCAAAAGTAGACGGTCCTAATCAGACAATGACAGCATCACTGTATCTACCTTTGATAGATAGATAGAACTGTATGTTGTCTTTGATTTCAGTATTTGTGATTCTGTTTTACAGACTTGTTGGCTGTAAACTGAGGGGAAGATTTCTGGCCTTGGCCCACCAGGGGGCAAACTCCCACCTGAGAGAGCTGGACATGAGTGACAGTGAGCTTGAGGACCATGGAGGAGAACTGCTCCATCAACCACTGAATCAAGACTGTAAAGTGAGGTCTGTCTTTTGCACAGTGCACACAGACTGGTATTTCTGCTTGAAGTAATAAACGGCTAACACCTTTATTTACCATTTCATTTTTGGGAATGTAAGGAATATAGAGGACATGTTGCTCATGGTGTTTTCCTCTGTAGACTTACCAGGTGTAAACTCAGATACAGCTCCTCTGAGGTTGTGGTCTCAGTTCTGCAGTCATATATTTCTCAACTGAGTGAGTTGGACATGAGTGGCTGTGATCTTCAAACATCAGATGAGAAGTTGCTCTCTGGTCTTAAAAACCCAAACTGCCAACTGGAAAAACTGAGGTCAGTAAAACTCTGAAGGACACACAGGCCTTATCTACACATTCACATGTTGGACATAGAAGAGTGTCACTGTTATTTCCTACTGGAATCAAAACATGAATTTGTGAAACAGTGTCTTTTGTTTTTGTGTCAATGTTGATGTGAGAGAGTTGGTCCAAGACCTTTTCCTGTTGTGTCCCATATAGAGCTCAGTTAACTGTAGAGTATTTTAATTGGACAACAACAAAATCTGTTTCACTCTTGACTGGTCCCTGATTGCATGTTTTGTGTTACATGGTCTATATTCTTACAGACTTGTTGGCTGTAAACTGAGAGGAAGATTTCTGGCTGTGACTCTTCAGTGGGCGAATTCCCACCTAAGAGAGCTGGACATCAGTGACGGTGAGCTTCAGGACTGTGGAGGAGAACTGCTCCATCAACCACTGAATCAAGACTGTAAAGTGAGGTCTGTATTTTGCAGTGCACACAGACATGTGCTTTCTGTTTGATTAAAAAAAAGAGTCCATCTTTTTATTATCTGGCATGTCATATGTGGGATTATAGAGAGTATGAAGGACATGTTGCTTATGGTGTTCTCCTCTCTCACTATAGACTCGTCAGCTGTAGACTCAAATACAGCTCCTCTGAGGTTGTGGTCTCAGTTCTGCAGTCATATATTTCTCAACTGAGTGAGTTGGACATGAGTGGCTGCGATCTGCAAACATCAGAAGAGGAGTTGCTCTCTGGTCTTAAAAACCCAAACTGCCAACTGGAGAAACTGAGGTCAGTAAAACTGACACATAGGCCTACACGTGTGCACATTCGCAGTGTTGAACTTAAAATAATGTCACTGTTGTTTTTTGCTAGAATCAAGACATGAATTTGTGAAACACTGGCTTTTATTCTTGTGGCAATGTTGATGTTGTCATAGACCTGATGCGTCCCATATAGAGCTCAGTTAACTGTAGAGTGTATTAACCAGGCAATAGCAACAGCTGTGTCTCCTTCTTGATTGTTCTCTGATTGCTCTCTGTGTGATTCTCTGTTACATGGTTTATGTTCTTACAGACTTGTTGGCTGTAAACTAAATGGACGATTTTTGGCCTCAACTCTTCAGTGGGCGAACTCCCATCTAAGAGAGCTGGACATCAGTGACAGTGAGCTTCAGGACCATGGAGGAGAACTGCTCCATCAACCACTGAATCAAGACTGTAAAGTGAGGTCTGTATTTTGGACAGTGCAGACAGACATGTGCTCTCTGTTTGATCTAATGAACAGTATATCATATCTTATACAACAGTTAGGTCCGGTCGAACGATTTAGCAATATCTGATTGGACGAGATGTGTTCTATCAGTGGTGATATTAAGCAATATCACCGTGACTCTTCACAGCTAATGTCCGCTCACTACGCTAATGTATCCAGAGACGGTTGTCCATGTTCTTTGATTTAACAACCACACACGTTCTGAGCTAGGCCTACTTTGCATAGCGGAGGAACTGGGCTAAAAAAAATAATAGCAAAAAATCAATTATCCTTCCTTAAAGGGATATTCCGCCATTTTTGGAAATACGCTCATTTTCCACCTCCCCTCGAGCAAAACAATCGATATTTACCTTGTTCCCGTTCATCTAGCCATTCTGTGAGTCTGGCGATACAACTTTTAGCTTCAGCCTAGCATAGATCATTGAATCGGATTAGACCATTAGCTTCTCGCCTGCTAGCTTCATGTTTAAAAGTGACTAAGATTTCTGGTAATTTTCCCATTTAAAACGTGTCTCCTCTCAAGTTAGAAAGTGCAATAAGACCAACTGAAAATGAAACCTGGCATTTTTCTAGGCTGATTTGACATGGAACTACACTCTCATCTGGCGTAATAATCAAGGCAACTTGCAAACGTACCATAGGCGCAGTGATATCGTACGCAGCATCTGAAAATAGTCCCCATAGACAACAAGCAGTAGTAGTGCCAGTAGCTGCAAGTTGCCTTGATTATTACGCCAGATGAGAGTGTAGTTCCATCCCAAATCAGCCTAGAAAAACGCCAGGTTTCATTTTCAGTTGGTCTTCTTGCACTTTCTAACTTGAGAGGAGACACGTTTTAAATGGGAAAATTACCAGAAATCTTAGTCACTTTTAAACATGAAGCTAGCAGGCGAGAAGCTAATGGTCTAATCCGATTCAATGATCTATGCTAGGCTGAAGCTAAAAGTTGTATCGCCAGACTCACAGAATGGCTGGATGAACGGGAACAAGGTAAATATCGATTGTTTTGCTCGAGGGAAGGTGGAAAATGAGCGTATTTCCAAAAATGGCGGAATATCCCTTTAAAAATGCACTCTGGTATCTTTTATTTGTTGGTAATGGAACAGATAGATAGATAGATAGATAGATAGATAGATAGATACTGTATTGATCCCCAAGGGGAAATTCAAGGTCCCAGCAGCTTAAGACACCACACACAACATACAATGTAAACAGGAAGATTAAAAAGCAAATCAACAATCAACAATCAACAATGACTAAAGGAGCAGTAGAATACTATAGATAAGGTATGCATGAATGTACTGAGGATTGGTACTGTGATCCAGTCTGAGGTGTGTGTCAAGTTGGTAGTGCAAATAAGTCCAACAGTGCAACAGTGAAAGATAAAATTCTAGTGACCAGTAATAAATATGTACAGTACAAAATGTAAGCATAGTAATAATAATAACAGTACTAATATAAATATATGGACAATTAAAATAAACTTAACATAGTAATAATATAAGAGTTAGACATGAGGGTAGACATGTAAGTCATGCCATGTAAGTGTATAAGAGGGTGGAGGTGCAGATATACTATGCATAGAAGTCCAACTCTCCTTTTCCCTTCAGTGAAGCATTGTACAGTTGTATGGCCCTGGGTACAAATGACTTTCTCAGTCTGTCTGTTGTGCATGTCATGGAGCGTAGTCTCCAGCTGATCAAGCTCTTATGCTGTATGATAATGCTGTAGAGTGGATGACAGTCATTGTCCAGGATGCTGTGTAGCTTGTTCAGGGTCCTTTTGTCTGATACTGAAGTGATGCACTCCAGATCAGCTCCCACAACAGAGCCAGCCTTCCTTACCAGCCTGTCTAGTCGCCCAGCATCCCTCTTCCTAGTGCTTCCTCCCCAGCATGCCACAGCATAGAAGAGGACGCTGGCAACAACAGACTGGTAAAACATCCAGAGGAGCTTGCTGCAGACATTGAAGGAGCGCAGCCTCCTCAGGAAGTACAGCCTGCTCTGCCCTTTCTTGTATATTGCTTCAGTGTTGACTGACCAGTCCAGTTTATCGTCCAGATGTACGCCCAGGTACTTGTATGTGTTCACCACCTCCACATTGACCTCCTCAATGGTGACTGGCAGCAGAGCAGGCTTAGACCTCCTGAAATCTACCACCATCTCCTTGGTCTTGGTCGTGTTGAGTTGTAGGTGGTTGAGTCTGCACCATTGCACAAAGTCCTCCACCAGGCTCCTGTATTCCTCCTCCTGCCCATCCCTGATACATCCCACAATTGCAGTATCGTCTGAACTGTTGTATAAAAGCGTTATCGCACTCGTGGTCGTGGTGTTGTTGGCCTACAGATGGTACGGGTTGAGAATGCTCCTTTCTTTCCCGCACATCGGGACTCCCGAAGCATCGGGAAAACTGCAACCGCAAGGGGGCAACATAGACCGCCCTAATAATATGAAGGTTCGGCTCATGGAAAAACCCGAGGACACCGCGCTGGTGACAAGCGGAGAAAAGAGACATGACGCTCGGCATGTTAGATTGCAGTTGCAGAGTTTTCGAATGTTTACAGCCTACCTCACAGCTCTCTCACTCGACGTAGCCTATAACTCAGTCAGTCCAGCAGAGATGCCAGAGCAACGTTTTGGTCAATGGAGAGGGAGAGAAATGCTCCGCATATCCGTCTCATTTAATCATTAAAATGAAAGTGATGACTGGCGAAATTAATCAAACGACGTTTCAATAAACCATTGTTGAAATGAATGAAAATGGTTTTAGAAACATATAGGCCTATCAGAAGGAAATAGCCTTCAATTCAACCTGAAATACTAAGGCAACCTTAGATTAATTCATGAATTCATTACGGTTACAAGACCGCATTTCCGTGAATAGGCTATTATTGTCAACGTCAAGGCGAAGACGAAAGAGATGGACAAGATGGACATTTTGGCAACATTTACATGCTAGGAATACTTAGAAATGTGTAGGCTATTTTAAAACGGAGGCATGTTCATTTTAACCGGCGACGCTGGGTAGCCTACATGTACCCAGCACTTGTTATCACAGATTTTGTCCCCACCACTTTTGACGACTGAAAATAAAATGTATTTAACAGAAATCTCTTTAATACATGCCTATGCTTGTCACTTTACTTATAACCGTAGGCTACATGCATGGAGAAGATCGCGCATTTTGTTATATTGTAACAATGGATGGTCAGATATGCGATAGGGCAGTGAGGGTAATTCATTGTAACCATCGACTAGCAGGCCTAGCTCCGCAAAATAAGTTTCTAGCAACTTATGTATCGTATGCATGTTCATGTTGATTCAGAGATAGGCATAGACTACCATAGGCTGCTGGGCGTCAAGCTATATGACAGCATTTTATCATGTGGTGAATTAATAACTAACGTCAGTTTAACATGTCAGAACTTTTGATCGGCGTTTCAAGTAGGCCCTACATCTGCCGAATAAAGCCTATTGAAGTTCACATCCAGCTGTGGCGCAAGTGGTTGAAGCATAGGTGTCGTACGCCAGCGACCGGGGTTCGAAACCCAGTCGAGGAACCTCTCCGGAAACCATCAAAACAAAATGCATCGATTTATTAAAAAAAATGAAAGACTTTCTGTTTTGAGATTCTTTTTATGTTTGCGATGTCTGCTGAAAAGAAAAGTTAATATGTTAATTCGTGGTTCAGCGCGCACTCACACACATTTTTACATTGACATAGTGTCGGGCTCAAGTGTCGTCCTCAGTGCCGCATAGGTAGGCTATAATGTATGAACTGGTTAGACGAGTGTGGGGGAGGGGGAATGATCGCACAAGACAGGCGGCTGTCGATTTTTAAATGTAGCCTACTACACCACTTGCGAAATCGGACGTGGCACATAGCCTAATTATTAGGCTACTGGATAGCAAATCCATAGACTTTGTTATATCCTTGGCGGAGATAATAATTAGGCCTATCAAATTAAAAGCACACTACGACAGGTATACTTGTGTGATCACGCAACACAAGAGAGCATTTAGCGATGGGACAGTTGTGAATGAGTGCTTAACACCCTGGAGTCTAAATACCCCCGGGGGATTTGAAAAACTGTTCCAAACACACATCTCAATCTCTGCTTTTATCATATTATAGAAACACCATTAGAAGCCTTTAATCAACTCGTTTTCAAATATATAGCCTATGTTTTAAGAGAATATGGCAATGATAATGGCACTTTCTAAAAACAATAAATTCTTAGGATTTGTCCTCTCACCTGCAGCAGGCCCATTCAAAAGCCCATCCACCTAATTTGCATTTGAAAGAGCCAATCACTAAAGTGACACATTTAGTCTAGCCTACTTTATGAGTTTTTTTGACCCCTCTAATAAATTGCCTATAGTCCTACTACGATAATGGAGGAAGGGCTGCCTAACTGTTCCCCCTAAGAGTTTTTTCATAAGATAAAATGTTTACTCTATTTAAGTTTAGGATTTGGTAGACAAGACAACCTCGGAAAAGTTCTTCAGATAAACAATGTTTTATTGAATTAAAGGAAAGAAAATGTATCGCCAGGGTTTCGGGGCTTGCGAAGGCATTCGTTGATCTTATCGATGCAGTCCTTGTGGCCACTTCTCCCTATCGTAGGAAACTTTCTGCTTAGTGTTGACAACACAAAGGTCTTGACGTTGTGTGGCAGTGCTTGCTTGCCCTTCGATCCATCCCAGTTGGTGGTTTTGCACCAGGCTCTGTAGTGCTCCTTTGTGGTGATGGCTCTGAAGAGCAGGCATCCGTATCTACCAACGTTGCCGCGACTCTGTTGGTGAATCCGAGCATGTTGTTCTGGGCCAACAGCAAGCAAAGTCACGTCTTCGTGCTGAGAAGGAACTTGAATGCTGTTGTCGAATGTGGCAGAGAATACAGAAGAAGACTTTAACTATTACTTATATATTTCTTATAACAAAACGCAAAGAAAAAATACGAGGACTGACCATCTCGCCTCTCCGCGTTTCCCCCAATACCATGTCGACAAAGAGAAATAAATATGATTTGACATTTTAATGTTTGTAGCGCGCCAGTTTACCCAGTGTGTGTCCATTGAGTAGCCTAGTTCCTTAAAATTCGGAACAAAGAGCGTCCCGTAGGCTATCTGTTCAATACAGAAGAAGACTTTAACTATTACTTATATATTTCTTATAACGAAACGCGAAGAAAAAATACGAGGACTGACCATCTCGCCTCTCCGCGTTTCCCCCAATATCATGGCGACAAAGAGAAATAAATATGATTTGACATTTTAATGTTTGTAGCGCGCCAGTTTACCCAGTGTGTGTGCATTGAGTAGTTCCTTAAAATACGGAACAAAGAGCGTCCCGTAGGCTATCTGTTTAATACAGAAGAAGACTTTAACTATTACTTATATATTTCTTATAACGAAACGCGAAGAAAAAATACGAGGACTGACCATCTCGCCTCTCCGCGTTTCCCCCAATATCATGGCGACAAAGAGAAATAAATATGATTTGACATTTTAATGTTTGTAGCGCGCCAGTTTACCCAGTGTGTGTGCATTGAGTAGTTCCTTAAAATACGGAACAAAGAGCGTCCTGTAGGCTATCTGTTTAATACAGAAGAAGACTTTAACTAGGCTATTACTTATATATTTCTTATAACGAAACGCGAAGAACAAATACGAGGACTGACCATCTCGCCTCTCCGCGTTTCCCCCAATATCATGGCGACAAAGAGAAATAAATATGATTTGACATTTTAATGTTTGTAGCGCGCCAGTTTACCCAGTGTGTGTGCATTGAGTAGTTCCTTAAAATAGCCTACGGAACAAAGAGCGTCCCGTAGGCTATCTGTTTAATACGGAAGAAGACTTTAACTATTACTTATATATTTCTTATAACGCTGGCTGTAGGCGATTTCTATAACCATTTTCATTCATTTCAACAATGGTTCATTGAAGTGTCGTTTGAATAATTTCGCCAGTCATCACCTTCATTTTAATGATTCAATGAGATTAAGGAGTCGACTATTGACGGATATGCGGTCTTCATCATTAAATGCAGTTGAAACTTTCTGCCACCTGGTGGTTGTTTGGGTACATTGCCTTAGCCTCGAAAAAAATCGGCTTGACGCACTGCGGGATCTCTTCGGGAGTCCCGCGGGAGAAGGTGCATTCTCAACCCGTACCCACTGTATATCGCCACGGCTGTGGTTACCTACAGCACTCAGCCCTCGGCTTCGTGCCTACGGCGAACCACAGCGGTGGCGATATACAGTAGGCCAACAACACCACTCCCACTTGTGCGATAATGCTTAAATGTTTGGGAATGTAAGGAGTATAGAGGACATGTTGTTTATACTGTTTTTTATTCTCTCACTCTAGACTCGTCAGCTGTAGACTCAAACACAGCTCCTCTGAGGTTGTGGTCTCAGTTCTGCAGTCATATATTTCTCAACTGAGTGAGTTGGACATGAGTGGCTGTGATCTGCAAACATCCGAAGAGAAGCTGCTCTCTGCTCTTAGAAACCCAAACTGCCAACTGGAGAAACTGAGGTCAGTAAAACTCTGAAGGACACAGAATTCATAGAGGCCTTATTTATACATTCATGCCTGGGCATATGATTGTGATTTCTGTTTTTGGGGCACTGGAATCCAGATATGAAGTTGTGAAATATCATCACATAATGTATTATTGTTGTTTATGTAAGTGAATGTGTCACGGTAGTATAAATTCTCCCTGCTGATGTGTCCCATATACATTTACATTTATTCACTAGGCTGACACTTTTATCCAAAGCAACTTAAAGTTGATGTCTAACATGCAAGCTACATGGTAAAAAGGAGGCCGTAGGGTAACAATAAATGCTGCTTTTTCAAACACCACCTGGCGAACCAGATGAGAGTGCAGAAATGTAAGCACCAGCCAGAGAGTTATCAAGAGGATGGTACTGTAGTAGAAGGAAGTAGCTTCTAGCATCTAGAGCACAGAGCACAGTAACACTGTGTGTCATCTCCACCATTTAAACCGTAGGGTAACAATAATACTGCTTTTTCAAACACCATAAGAGAACCAGAGGATGAGAGTGCAAACGTTTAAGCACCAGCCAGAGTGTGATCAAGAAGATGGTAGTAGAGGGAAGTAGAAGGATAGCATATAGCATCTAGCATCTAGAGCACCGAGCACAGTAACGCTGTGTTTCATCTCCACCATTTAAACATTGTGTGGCCGTTGGGAGTTACAGTAATTTCCTGCATATAAGCCGCATTGTGTATAAGCCGCAGGACAGTGTTTTATGCAAGAAAGAAAACCATATTAACACCATATTAACTGCCCCCCTGTATTAACCTCATAGCTGAAGAAATTTTGCAAAATCAATGTATAAGCCGCGGCTAATAGTCGGGAAATTACGGTAGAACCCAGTTACAGTATATTATACCACAATATGGTCTGACTATGCCACTCTCATTTCTTTGACTGGATGAGAGACCCAGCTAACACAATAGAATACAGATGCACCCCACGCTAGTGTTATTCAAGTGAATGAAACAATTGTAGCAAAAGCAATGCAGACATTTGTATTTATATTCTTCATTCAGAGTGATTCAAATAGTTGATTGGTATAGTCACAGCCATTAATGACAGCATACATCATGGACACATACAGGAGTTCTCGTAGACAAGTATTCATAGTCCTAGCAGAGAGTGTGCTCTACAATTCCTTAACATTGTAACAGTTGACGTTTTTTAAAGCTTGCTGCCTACACTTCTTTCCTCTCCGACTGTATGTGCTGGTTGTAAACGGTCAGAGGGACCCTGTGAGGTTGTAGCCTCTGCTGTGAAGCACATGGTGTCCCTGTTAGAACTGGACCTGAGTGACCATCATATGAATATCACTGCAGTTCAGTTCCTGAGTGCAGGGAGATATCACCCAAGTTTGAGTCTGGGCTGTGTTTGTTTGCTACACACCAAAATAGTCTGATACTTTAGTAAGGGGGCTCCTCTGTTGAAGGCCAAACTAATTCATGTCCAGAATCTCCTCAGCATCAACTTATATCATTCTGAATCTGTTATGTTCCTGGTGAGCTGGGTGAAACTACACAATGTAGGAAGGGACCAGAATAGTGTTCAAATTCATAAAAATGATAACCATATTGTTTATGAATTTATATGACTGGCATACAGTGATCCTGTGTTCAGTGTTGTGTATAAACTGATACGGTGGTTTGCTGGTCTAAACAGGCAATAATAATGTGGGTCCTGGAGACCCATGAACACTGTGTGTAACTAATCTATGAACACATAAGAGCATCAAGATGGGCTGGCTGAGTTGAGGCCAGTGATGTACTTCCCAGTGCTTATGGGTTGTTATATTGATTATTGATCATATTATTGTTAAAATGAAGCATTTTATAATAATCATTACTATGAAAATGAGGATCACCTAATAGTTTGGAGTCACAGGTCGAATCAGTTATCCTATTTAAAAAAAGAAGCAATATTATAGCAATAAAAAAGAACTCCAAGAGACAAATATGACTTTGCTTCGATGAATAGTACTATTTCCATACCATCACTGATATGCTTATCACCAAAATAGCATATCATGACATTGTGGTATAGTTTTAAGTCTACTCGTATGTTGCCCATCTCTACTCCTACTGTAACATATTGTATGATTATGTAGGAACTTGAACAACGTTGAGATTTACACAGGTGATCAAATTAAATGATATCATTCCTTTCTGCCTTTTGCACTCTGTCTTTGTCACTCTATGCAGACTATCTGGTTGTAAACTGACAGAGGAATCCTGTGATGCTTTAGCCTCTGCTGTGCAGCACATGGTCTCCCTGACAGAACTGGACTTGAGTGACAATCACATAAACATCACTGGAATTCATCTTTCGAGTGCACTGAAAGGTGACATCAACTGTATGCTGCAGAAATTGAGGTTTGTGTCCTTTTTTCCCCTCATGCTTTTAAACAGTGTCTAGTTTCAGTACCAGTATGTTCACCGCACAACATTATGTCAGTGTTTTTTCTACCCAGCAGTAAATATGTGTTAGGTGAGCAGGAGTGTGTTGAGAGTCATTGTAGTCATGTCAGAGTCCAGTCTAATGTCTGATATGACTGAGTCACTGATACCTTATAGCATGTTGATGCAATTGAAGTTTCAATTTCATCAGTTTCATTAAATGGTGTTTACAAACTCAAGTTCAGGAGGAGCGCAACGGAATTTGCCATGCCTCCGTCTTTAGTCAGTCGGTCTTACAAACGTAAAGATGTCCACATTTTCTGCTGTTTACATGGCATAATAATGAGCTTGAGTAATTACTAGTCAAGTCAAGTTTATTTACATAGCGCATTTCATACACAGAGGTCATTCGATGTGTTTTACATAAACAAAACCAAACAGTAATAGCAGATAAAAGCATACTGTAACTGCCAAAGCAGCAGCATCGGGTTAACTTGCTCACTATCTCCCCTCACACCTCCAGTCTTCCTTAGTTAAGAATAAAGGGGTGTATGACGGGGTCCTGCATGACTTCTGCCTGCACAGTTGACTTTTGCACGCTCCCACGAAACACTTTAGGACCCCGGTCAGAGACCTCGCCAAACATGCTCTGCTACCGCATGTCTTTATGCAAATTTCGGATCATGAGCTAGTGAATTATTTGTAATAAGATGACTACTGACGGATATAATGTACTCTGAAAATAAACCACAAAGTTTAGAATGCACCTGCAGAGTCACTGACAGAAAGACTTTAAAGGGCCTAATGCTCTTATAACAGTCAGGTCGAATGTCAATGCAATTTCTTAAGTTTCATTGTTTAGAGTTAGATGACTAATGAGGGCTACAATGTACTCTGAAAAAGCTCACTATCTGCGCCTGCTAAGTCACTCACAACAAGGCTTTGTGTGGCATATTGCTCTTGTAACACAGCAATGTCATTGTTTTGCCATTTAAAACATTCAAGTTGGTGAAGATTATTGTCTTCTAATAATGGTAGAATTTACTTTGTTTAATTTAATCTCTCTTTCCCTCTCTCTCTCTCTCTCCCCTTTAAAGACATGCCCGTGGAGAACTGAGAAACTGTAAGTGTTGATCTACTGTTGAGTGTTGTACTGTTATGCTTATGATGTTGAACTGTTCTTTATTAAGCAGCTATGTCACTGGCGTATGCCACCACTGTATGTGAAAGGCCTTTAGAGCATGTGTGGGGGTCTGTGGTGTCCTGCAGAAACACACTGAATCATAGTGACAGAGAGAGAACAGAGACAGATTGACACGTTGGCATGTTACAGTAGCCAGACATCAGAGGCATCATGGCAGACAAAGAAGGAGAACTAGTACGGCATGACACATGAGAGGCCCCTGAGAACAGAGACAGATTAACATGTGGAGAGTCTCAAGTTAGAGTGGAAGAAAATAATAGAATTGGTGGATAGAAAAAGCAAGCAGAGTTTGAAATATTGGATTAAATATTACTGTAGATGACTAGATTTTTTATTTAGATTCCAGATACTGTATCTCCTGTTCAAACTCATGCAGTAGATGTTATACATTCACAATAGCTCTATGCTCCAGACTTGTTGGGTAGTGTGTATAAGTTTTAATGGTGGAGAGCAGTTTAAGCTTGTAGCAGCTTAACTACAGTATGTGATGGCAGATGACAGCCAATCATCCTCTCAATGCAACAAATGATATGCTACGGTCTGCTCTTATCGTTGACAGTGGATGCAGTGCACCAGGTAGTGATAGCAGGTTGAGTGAAAGTGTGTTTGTGAATGTGCGGTGGTGAAAGTGTTCGGTGCATATGTGTGTGTGTGCACATCTGCATTTTTATGGCTGTGTGTGTGTTTGTGTGCTTGAGAGTGTGTGTCTGTTTTCCTGTTTGTGTGTCAGTATGTGTGCGTGAGTGTGTGTGTGTGTGTGTGTGTGTGTGTGTGTTTGCTTTGAGTTTCAAGACTTAATATTGCTGCATATAGTTTGCAATTTAGTGAAATTCTTATGCCATTCGTTGCAGTAGTGCAAGGATAAAAGGGGTAAATAAACACAGGGGGCATGGGGGCAATAAATAAAGGATAGTTGGAGAGACAACTCTATATGAGACAATACAAGACTGTACAGTATCACTCATGGCCATACTATCCATACACGCACACATTATACAGCCATACATATACTGTACACACACACACACACACACACACACACACACACACACACACACACAACTCCTGTACCTACATGTAATATATAAGACTATACACACATAAAACTATACACACATAAAACCACAGGCCCATGGACATGAGACATGAACACTAAAAACAGTATACATTCCGGATGCAGTATAGCAAGTGTGAAATTAACCGTGTGGGTAGAATTAATCAATGAAGAGAAGGAGCTGTTTAGTCACTGACCATTTAGGATTCTGACAGCTTGTGGTATTCAACTGTGTCTGAATGGTGTGGTGTGGGTGGTAATGCTCCGGTAGCGCTTACCAGAGGGAAGCAGAGAGAAGAGGGAGTGAGCTGGGTGGCTGGCATCCTTGATGATGGACTCAGCCCTCCTCTGACAATGTGTGGAGTAGACAGTTGACAGAGGTGACAGTTGAAAGTTGACAGAGGTCTATGGTGGTAGAATAGTGTCATATCTTGCAAGCGCAATACAACGTCCTCAGGAGCAAAAAATATTAATTCACTCACGTAGACACAGCAGCGAGCGAGGAAAACAACAGCTGGGGGCCATACGCTCTCCAAGATGAGTTCTGCTCGCTCTCTTGAAGTACAGCTTTGGTCGCGTGAGTTGACTTTTGACAGTTTGGGGGACAGAACCAAGGAAGTTGCCTGTTGTGATTGGTCATTTTTCAACCTGAAGTCCCGCCCGCTTAGTTACTGTCTGTTGCTAAACTTCTACAAATGTAGTCAAGTCAAGTCAAGTCAAGTTTATTTATATAGCACATTTCATACACAGAGGTCATTCAATGTGCTTTACATAAACAAAAAACAAACAGTAATTATAGCAGATAAAAGCATAGATGGGCAAAGAGTAATAGTAATACAAATAATAATAATAATAATAATAATAAAAAGATCATAATAGAAAATAAAAACAAAGCATAAATCAAGATCAAATCAATAAGGAATAATTAACATAAAAGACTCCAGATGGAGTAATTAAGAGACAGTTAGCAGAAAGCATCTGAGAACAATTTGGTCTTAAGTCTAGATTTAAAACAGGCTGCAGTTGGGGCCTTTTTAATGTCATCAGAAAGTTGGTTCCAAAGCTGAGCCGCATAGCAGCTAAAAGCTGCTTCGCCATGTTTAGTTCTAACAGCAGGCTTTACTAAGAGGTTTTTCTCCTGAGACCTCAGAGGACGAGAAGGTGTGTACTGCTGAAACATGTCTGATAGGTATTTAGGTCCTGCTCCATTTACTGATTTATAAACAATTAGTAGTGTTTTAAAGTCAACTCTGTGACATACTGGAAGCCAGTGCAGAGATTTAAGAATTGGAGTAATGTGCTCAGTTCTTTTTGTTTTTGTGAGAACCCTAGCTGCTGCATTTTGAATCATCTGAAGCTGTTTGATAGTCTTTTTAGGAAGGCCTGTGAAAAGCCCATTGCAATAATCAACCCTGCTAGAGATAAATGCATGAATGAGTTTTTCTAAGTCATGTTTTGACATTAGCCCTCTCAGTTTGGCAATATTTTTGAGGTGATAAAAAGCTGATTTAGTTATCATTTTCATGTGACTGTTGAAATTTAGATCACTGTCGATTAATACACCGAGATTTTTAACAGTATCCTTTGCTTTCAATCCTTTTGTTTCAAGGAGAGTGGCAACCTTAATCCTTTCCTCCTTTTTACCAAATATAATTGCTTCAGTTTTTTCTTTGTTCAGCTGAAGAAAATTTTGAGCCATCCAAGTGTTGATTTGTTCTATACACTGACATAGAGATTCAAGGGGACCATAGTCTTTTGGTGACAGAGCTAAGTAAATTTGTGTGTCATCTGCATAGCTATGATATGAAATCAAATTATTTTGGATGATTTGTCCAAGTGGGAGCATATAGAGGTTGAATAATAGTGGCCCCAAGATCGACCCCTGGGGAACACCACAGGTCAGGGATGTTGGTGTTGAGGTACAGTTGCCGATGGCAACAAAGAAGCTCCTTTCTTGTAGATATGATTTGAGCCAGTTTAGAACTATGCCTGTAAATCCAACCCAGTGTTCTAGTCTGTGTAGTAAAATATTGTGATCAACAGTGTCAAATGCTGCGCTAAGGTCCAGTAGCACTAGGACTGATGTTTTACCAGAATCTGTGTTGAGACGTATGTCATTGAAAACCTTAATGAGAGCTGTTTCAGTGCTGTGATTTGCCCGAAAACCAGACTGAAAGTAATCAAAATACCCATTTGATGTTAGGAAGGTGGTTAGTTGATTAAAGACTACTTTTTCAATAATTTTGCCAATAAAAGGTAGATTGGATATGGGCCTGTAATTGTTTAAAATGGAGGCATCCAGGTTATTCTTCTTGAGCAGTGGCTTTACAACAGCTGTTTTTAGTGACTTAGGAAAAGTGCCAGACAGCAGTGATGTATTTACAATGTGAAGGACATCTGAGGCTATAAGGTGAAAAACAGTTTTGAAGAAATTTGTAGGCAGGGTGTCTAAGACACACGTGGAGGAGCTGAGAATCTGTACTGTTTTTTCAAGTGTTTCGTAGTCTATCAAATTGAACTCTGACATCAAGTTAAGTTTCCCTCTATTTGTAGCTGGAAGTTCCGGGTGTTGAATGAGTAATTTAGCAGATATATTGAGTCTGATTTTGTCAATTTTACCTTTAAAAAAACATGAAAACTCATTGCATTTATTAGTTGAGAGAAGTTCGGGCACTAATTGTGAGGGAGGATTTGTTAACTTTTCGACAGTGGAAAATAAAACACGAGTGTTATTTGAACTCCTACTGATGATGTTAGAAAAGAAAGACTGTCTTGCTTTGCACATTTCAAAGTTATATGTGCGGAGCATGTCTTTATGGATGTCATAGTGGATCTGAAGTTTGTATTTATGCCATTTTCTTTCAGTCTTCCTACACTCTCTTTTTAGGAGTTTAACCGCTGGATTTTGCTTCCATGGTGCTTTCTGTTTGTCCTTAACTTTCTTGGATTTTAAGGGAGCAATGCCATCCATAATGTTTGCCATTTTTGCATTAAAGTGATCCAATAAGTCTTCTACTGAGTCTGACAAATTACTTGATGTCTGTGAGAGTGCTTGCTCAAAAAGAACACTTGTCTTATCATTTATGATTCTCCTTTTTACCAACATAGATCTGTTCTGACTGTGTGGGGACATAGACACATCAAAGAACACGCAGAAATGATCAGATAACGCCAGGTCTTTAACAGCTGTGGAGACATTGAGACCCTTTGTGATAACGAGGTCGAGTGTATGGCCTTGAGAGTGTGTTGGCTCCTGTATATGCTGTGTTAGGGAGAAAGTGTCGATTAGTGCAATGAATTCCTTGGCATAATTGTTTTCAGGATTATCCACATGTAGGTTTAGATCCCCTGATATAATAAGACAGTCAAACTCTATGCAAATGACTGATAGCAGTTCACCAAACTCTTCAAGAAAGACTTTAGCTGAATGTTTTGGAGGCCTGTAAATAGTCAGTAGTAAAATCTGAGGAGAAGACTTAATGCTTGCACACAGATATTCAAATGAAGTAAATTCACCAAATGATGACTGATTGCACTGAAAGGATGCCTTGAAAATTGTAGCTATCCCCCCTCCTCTTTTATTTGCTCTGGTAGCACTCAAAAAACTGAAATTTGGTGGAGCAGATTCGATGAGGGCACTGTTTGCTTGGTCTAACCATGTCTCAGTTAAGAGTAAAAAATCAAGGTTGTATGTGCAAATAAGATCATTAATTAAGAATGATTTGTTTGAGAGAGATCTGATGTTTAGGAGAGCTAGTTTTGCTGTAAGAGTTGGGGAGCTATGATCCACTGGGGAAATCTGAGGCTGTAGTGGTACAGGTAGGAGATTTGACTGGTTTACCCTGTAGGCTCGATGTGCTAGTCTTCTATTACTTGTCAGAACAGGAATAGAAAATGACATAGGCTTACTGGGTCCCGGCATGTTCTCAAAACTACTGTCACTACCATTTCTATTGCAGGGACCCACAGAATATCATACAATACTCTCATGAAGTTGTTGCTGCGTAGGTGATCCTTTTGCATGCGGAGGGGGAGGGCGTGGAGGTGCACTGCGCTTCAGTGCTGAAGGTCTTGGGCTGTTGAAAATCTGCCTGGCTGCTGGTAGCAGTCTCTCCATTGTTGCAGGGAACATCATGTGCTTGAGTGGGGATGGTGACGGGTATGTGGGGGATCCTGTGGAGTTTGTTTGGGTGGTGGAATGATGAGGAAGGGATTGGGATGGGATATTAGGTGGGTTTGGGTGGCCTGGGTAGTTGGATTGGGTGGGGTGGTTATTGGGTGTGTGTAGTGATGGGAAATCAAGGAATAAAAGTCCAGAGTCTCCATCTGCCAGATGGGGTCCTGGGGGGTTTGTTGCTTCGCTATTAGCAAGTATTCCAGTAGTGTGTTCCATGTTGTTATGGCTTTGTGGTGGCAAGGAGTCAACGGAGGTGGGGAGGGGCACTGGTACATGACCCTTCCTTTCTGATAGCCTTCCAACAGCTTTGATAGGTGCTATCTTCTCCTGTTCATGACATCCATTTGTTTGCTGAGATTTCGCAGAGTTTGACGCCAGTGATTTACTATGAATCATTTTAGCAGCATCCATCTTATCATGTCCAGTGGACGTGGCTGGGCATTGTTGTTCTGGTTGTTTATGTTTCTCCAAGGTCTGCATGTTGATGTCCTCAGTTTGTTCCGTTTGTGTGGCTACTGAGCGCTTATCAGAGGCTTGGCTCAAGGTTGGCAGAGAAAATGTTGGGTGCAAGAGAGAGAGGTGATAGTTCTGTGTTAAGTCCTTGGCTCCAGTCCAACTCAGCTCTGTGCTTTTTGGTCTGAAATATTCCCTGCGATTCCAGAAAAGGTTGAAATTGTCAATAAAATTCATCCCAACTGAAAAGCATGTTTTTGCGAGCCAGGTGTTTAAACTAAACAGTCTCGTAAAAACAAAGCTTCCCTCTGCTGGGAGTGGGCCACTGATGAAAGTTTGTAATCCAAGTTCAAATAGAGCAGAGAAAAGTTCCTTGAAATCTTGTTGGACATACAGTTGTTCTTTGTAAATGTCATTTGCTCCAACATGCACAATGATGCGCTTGATAGTTGTATATTTTGACACCAGTTCTGCCAGTTTGTTTTTTGTGTCAGACACTGAAACATTTGGGAAACAACATACAATCATCCTTTCCCCATTTAAAAGTCTCACTGTAGAGTCGCCTAGAATGAGGGTTGTGGGATGAACAGGTGCCGAGTGCTGCTTCTTGTCTGTGCCCGTCTTTCTATTGTTGTGGTTTGCTCGCTGCCTGTTTTGGGTTTTTTCCCTGGGAAAAACCTCTCTCACGTCCTGGAGGCATTCAAATCTGTTCCATAGTTTTAGGGGCTCTGGGTCACCCCTAGGACCACAAGCCCTATGGTTTGCTGATCTGTCTGTATTTCTGATCCGAGGCCTGGAATTAACATCTGAGTTTACTGGTGTTGAGGTACGTACAGTTCTTGTATTACGTTTTTTGCTTTTTGGCCTGGCACCTTGCCTGCGCCAAGGCTCAGAACTCTCATTTTGCTTTGTGAGGTCGATGCATTCAATGCTATTGGAAGATTGTTGAGTTACATTCTCTGCATTTCCAGTTGTCACTGTACTCACTTCATGAGATGTCTCTCGTAGTTCATCCGTCTTTGATGAAAGGGCACCAATCTTTGATTCCAAGGCAGAAATCCTCTGTTCTAGTTCAGTACATTTACTACATGATCTCCTGCGTCTCGGGCCGGAGGAGTGCATGTTGTTTAATCCAACTTCAAGGTGACTTGCCGTTCATGTAAAGTAAAAACTAACTATTAACGTTTCACCGTCTTTGCTAACCTAGCTTGTAAATGAAATAAAAGAAAGAAAAAGAGTGAAAATTGCTAAAGGGATAGTAAAGCAGGAGCAGCAAGAAATGCGTCCTACTCGCTTGAGTAGCCAGACGACTCTCCGTGTGTAACATTAACCACCTCTTTGTTGTTTCTGTTTACTGCTTACTGTGTGTGTGTGTGTGTGTGTGTGTGTGTGTGTGTGTGTCTGTCTGTGTGTGTGTTCAATATGTGTGTCTGTGTGTGTGTTATTGCTCACTGTTTGCTGCTTACTCGGTGTGCGTGTCCAGTATGTGTGTGTTTGCTCTGGTAGCACTTACCAGAGGAGAGAAGAGAGAAGAGGGAGCGAACTGGGTGGCTGGCGTCCTTGATGATGGACTCAGCCCTCCTCTGACAGCGTGTGGAGGCTGCTCAGACCCAGGTCTCTTGATGGCACAACAGTGTTAAAGGCAGAGCTGTAGTCAGTGAACAGCATCCTGACAGACAATTTTCTTGTCCAGGTGAGCTAGGGCAGTATGCAAGGTGATGGAGATGGCTTCATCCACAGATCTGTTGTGCTTATATTCAAACTGAAGATGGTCCAGGAAAGCAGGGTGGTGTGTATTGATGTAGGCTGTAACCAGTCTCCCCAGACAGTTCACCACCACGGAGGTTAGGGGCGATGGGCCAGTAGTCATTCAGGCAAGACACAGCACTTTTCTTGGGCACTGGCACAATCGTTGTCTTTGTGAAACACAAAGGCACTGTGCACCAGGGCAGGGACAAGTTGAAGATGTCCGTGTAGGTTTGTGGCACCTGAATGGTGAGCACGTCTTGAATACACAAGACGGGATGTCATCAGCGCTGGCAGCTTTGTGAATTTTAACCCGTTTTAAAGGTTTTGCCGACCTCACCCTCTGAGACCTGTAAGATGTCTCCTCCTACTGGAAGAGCACCTTCTTCCCCCCGTTTAGACTCGCGAGACTCAAAACGAGCATAGAATTTATTTAGCTCATCCAGAACCAAGGCAGGTGTGTCTGTAAGAGCTGGTGTCGCTTTATAGTCTGTGATCACCTGCAGTCCCTTCCACAGGCAATGTCACAGTTGCTGAAGTCATTCTCCAACTCATTCCCATACTGTTTTTTAGGCACTTGTATTGCCCTTCTTAGTGTGTACCTTGAGTTCTGATATCTAATCAGGTCATGGTCCTCTCCCTCAGGCTCAGATAAACAGCGTTGTTTACCCAGGTGTTCTGGCTGGGAAAGGATCGGACGATATGGGAAGGCACACACAAGTCCATTATGTAGTCCGTCACCTGATGCACTCTGTCACTGAATCGGCGTACTCGTCCAGCTCCGCCGAGGAGTCTTTGAACACAGACCAGTCAGTTACTGTATGTCAAAACAGTCCTGAAGTTCAGACTTGTGTTCTGCAGAGCAGCATTGAACTTTGCTCAGTGCTGGTTGCTCACGCTTTAGCTTCGGTTTTGTAGGCCGGCAGCAGGAACACTGACAAATGGTCACAAAGTAGGGAGTCCAGGAGAGTCATACACTCATAGACAATACAGCAGTTATGTATATGTGGAACAAATGGTCCGATTTACCTTTACCTTTAAGTGTGTGTGCGGTACAGACCTGTATGAGCCTTTCAGTGGGGTGAAACAGTGGTCAAGGGTCTGATCGCCCCTGGTGGGACAGGTGACGTGCTGGTGGTACTTGGGAAGGACTGTTTTGAGGTTGCAGTGATTGATGTCACCCGTTATGATGAGGATTGCTTCCTGGTGCTGACTCTCTTGTTTACAACATACAGTTCAAGTGCCGCTGCAGCAGGGGCGTCTGGTGAAATGTAAACAGTTGTGAGAAGTATAGAAGGAAACTTTATCAGCAGATGAAACGGATGCCATAGTCAGATACTCCAAAAGGAGTGTTTAGGTTAAGCCAGGTCTCGGTGAAACAGAGTACACTGCACTCTCACAAGTCCCTGCATGAGCCGATGCAACAGTGGAGCTCATCCAGTTTGGTCTCCATGGACTGCAGATTAGCCAGCAGTAAGGTAGGGATGGGAGGCCGGGTTGGATGCCTTCGCCGTCTGGCTAAGACGCCACCTCGTCTCCCCCTCCTCCACCGATGAGTAGACCTGTTGACCGATCCGCTTGTGGAGTTACAAACAATATCCACAGGTAATCCTGTTATATTTGTATTGATCATTACATTGCCTCTGATGTCCAGGAGAGTCATACAGTTGTGGCAAGAGCAGTATTTTGGATAGCCTGACTACGCCACTCTGGGAATTTCACCCAGAGGAATATTGCTTCAATGTTAACCAGGTTTACTAATGGCACACAAGTTCGTTTTACTAAATAGAGAGACGTGGGTCCATAATAATATGTCTTTTATTTATACAAACACACACACACACACACACACACACACACACACACACACACACACACACACACACAGGGGGGAGGACACTGAGGCTTACCAGTGGAGGAGGCTAGCTAGCAAGTTACATCTAATGCAGAAATCACCCAAAGGCACACGTGCTCAAGATTTATGCACAGCAGCACAGCAACATGATTTAAGTGAGATGACACACTGAAAAAGGGACGCCACCACCAGTACTGCCCCTCCACCTTTGGCGCTCAGCTCCTGGGGAAGTAGGGAAGACAGAACTAAAATAAGTGACACACGAATATACAAAAAGACTGACACAACTGACACAAGGGTCATTCCACGCCAAATCAACCAGAGCCCACGCACTTGCGTCTCAAAAAAAGACCTATGTCTATGTTACCCAGGAGACACTCTGTAAAATGTTTTTGTGCTAAGATCAATACTTTTCAATTAACAGCCAGTTTTACAGGGGGAGGGGGGTGTCAAATTTGTTCTACCTCTTTTTTTTGTCAAAGTTCACAAGCTCATTGCTCAAGAACTAGAATCTGTAGGAGGCTCAAATTTTGCAGGCTGGTGCATAAATAGGAATAGTATGCAGTAGTGATGCGCGGGTCGGCCCGTAACCCGCGGACCCCGCGGGTAACCCGCGGGTCGGGTTGGGGCGGGTAAAGAAATGATCACTTTATTTGCGGGGCGGGTTGGGGCGGGTCATTAAAAACAAAATTACATTTTAAAATCCATGTATGTTGCTTGCAATTCCCTATAGCCTATATTAAAGGAACCGTATGTAGGATTGTGGCCAAAACGAGTAGGCTATAGCCCACTGCAATTACTTTCAAAATACTGTTGCGCGGCGTATCCTCTCCCTCCCCTCTGAGTCGCGGTTGCCAGCTTGCTGCAGGATCCAACAGGAACAGCAACAGGCTGCTAGCTTTCAATGGCAAGTGCTAATGTTGTTTTCCTCAGCATAATGACAGAGAAACGAACTCTGATAATGCATTGCTAACGTCAGCAATGACTAGCCGTTATTATTTCCCAAACAATTCCTTAACCTTATGCGAATCTTTCTTTTTCATTTTCCACCCTAAACATGGACAAAATGCACCATTGAGATCAATATGTTTTGTCCCCACCCGGCAATTTCAGTGAATCAGTGATTTTAGTGGCACCTAGTGGTTACTCTATACAAAACAAATCTCTCAATAGATCTCTATGGTGCATTTTGCCCTTGTTCAGGGTGGAAAATGAAAAAGAAAGATTTGCATAAGACAAGTCAAATTGGTGTTTTTAAAAAGAAGAGGTAATGCAGATTATAGAAAAAAATGTAAAAAAAATCTTTGTATATTCCCACAAGGTGTTAGGGTGCTCTGAATATGAGATCCAAATTTATTTTTCAAACTTGTGAGGTCTGCTGTTCAGTCCCTGATGGATTTTCTTTTCTCTTCATTGCTTTTTCGGAGAGTGTTTCTACTTATCTCAATAAGAAAAAAACCCCAAGAGTCTATGTTGAGTAAAAATGTGTCTTCTGAAGGCCTAAACAGAACACAGCCAAAAACTCCAATAAAATGTCGATCAAATTTGAGGGACTGCTATGACCATGCAGGATCATCCAGACTACTCGTAATGATTTTACTGCATACTATTCCTATTTATGCACCAGCCTGCAAAATTTGAGCCTCCTACGGATTCGAGTTCTTGAGCAATGAGCTTGTGAACTTTGACAAAAAAAAAAGAGGCAGAACAAATTTGACACCCCCCTCCCCCTGTAAAACTGGCTGTTAATTGAAAAGTATTGATCTTAGCACAAAAAACATTTTACAGAGTGTCTCCTGGGTAACATAGGCACACATGGTATTTTTTTCAGATTTTTTTGAGACGCAAGTGCGTGGGCTCTGGTTGATTTGGCGTGGAATGACCCACAAGCTACATACTGTACATAAACACATAATTCGGAGAGGTCGCAGCCATCTCGCTAGACGATTACCAGTGTGGAAGACAGACGTACACATAACCGCACATACACTCAACAGTCCAACAAGTGGCGCACATTGACACTAAACCAGTCAATTGGCTCAGATAGCGCATCAAGCTAGGCCAAGCGACACACAACAGCAGGCAAAGCAGGGGTCGGCAAAGCAGCAGTGTTCCCTTCCCGTAAGCGGGGGTGTTATTGTAGCTCCGTGAACCTCAACTTGCAGCTCCTGTGATGCACCAAATAATGGCATTGTCATTAAAATCAAAATAGTCGCAAAAAGTAAAAACAACCTCCAAAAGAGGCGACCTACCAAAGCAACCCATTCAGGTAGCTCCCAACAGCATTCCACCCACTCCAGCTGGTGATCGCCTACAACAAAACACGCATTTACCATCCCGCACGAGACTAGGCTACATCAATGAAATCTCTATCGGAAGGCAAATGGTTAACTTACCAACTGCGTTGCGCGAGCTAGCATCTTTCAGACAGCAGACCCACAGTAGAGGATCTGAAGAACCAGGAAGCAGGGCTTTCACTCCTTGTCAGTCACACGTTAATCACACTGCCACCTGACTTTTATAAAAACCACCCTGTACCCTGATAGGCTGACAACTAATTGTTTGACAATCAGCAGGGGTAGCCTACCTGATGGTGCCCACAGTATACCATACTGCTACACAGTCATAGACAATATGGTAGTTTTGTACGTGTGGAACGTGTGTGTGTCCCGTTGTCCCGTTTGTGTGACCTGTTTCCGTGTGTGTGTGTGTGTGTGTGTGTGTGTGTGTGTGTGTGTGTGTGTGTGTCCACATGTATGTTCTGCATCACCTCTCTTTGTTTTCCCTCCTTCCCTTGCGTTTGTGTGTGTGTGTGTGAGTGAGTGTATGCGTGTGTGTGTGTGTTCTGTGGTGTGTTGCTCCTGCTTCCCCTCCTGTGTGTTTGTGTGTGTGTGTGTGTGTGTGTGTGTGTGTCAGTGTGTGTGTTGTCCCTGCTCCCCTCCTGTGTTTGTGTGTGTGGTGTGTGTTGTTCCTGCTCCCCTCCTGTGTGTGTGTTTGTGTGTGTGTTTGTGTGTGTGTGTGTGTGTGTGTGTGTGTTGTCCCTGCTCCCCTCCTGTGTGTGTGTGTTTGTATATATTCTCTTTTGATCCGTGAAGGAAATTTGGTCTCTGCATTTATCCCAATCCGTGAGTGAGTGAAACACACACAGCACACAGTGAGGTGAAGCACACACACTAACCCGGAGCAGTGAGCTGCCTGCTACAGTGGCGCTCAGGGAGCAGTGAGGGGTTACAGTAGGTGCCTTCCTCAAGCGCACTTCAGCCGTGTGTGTGAGCGCAGGAGAGCAGTGAGGGGTTACAGTAGGTGCCTTCCTCAAGGGCACTTCAGCCGTGTGTGTGAGTGCAGGAGAGCAGTGAGGGGTTACAGTAGGTGCCTTCCTCAAGGGCTCTTCAGCCGTGTGTGTGTTTGTGTGTGTGTGTTTGTGTGTGTGTGCCTTCCTCAAGCGCACTTCAGCCGTGTGTGTGAGCACAGGAGATCGCAACCTCTTCCCCTTCCCACATTTTTCCTGCTGGTCGGGGATCAAACCCGAAATCCTAACCTGTGTGTGTGTGTGTGTGTGTGTGTGTGTGTGTGTGTGAGTGTGTGTGTGTGTGTGTGTGTGTGTGTGTGTGTGGTGCTCCCCTCCTCTCTGTGTGTGTTTGTGTTTGTTTGTGTGTGTGTTGTCACGACTACCTAGCTCAGAGTAGCCATGACATAAAGGGAGACCACACCGTTTAAACAGGTAAATACAAATAATTTATTAAAGCATAAAATAATACCACTAAATCTACAGTGCCTATAGAAAGTCATCATACCCTTTTGAAATAGTTACTTTTTTTGTCTTACAGCCTGAAATCAAAACCCATTTAAAAAAACATCTTTTCCAGTTTTATTTACCAATGTAGCTGTACAACATCAAAATAATGAAAAAAAAGTCTACAGTTCTGAAAATTAATAAAAAATTAAAAACTAGAATAACAGGGTTGGAAAAGTCATCATACCCCTGACTTAATACTTTGTAAAGCTTCCTTTTGCTTTCATTACAGCCATCAATCTGTTTGGATTTGTCTCTATTATAGATTTGCACACCTAGATAGGGGAATATTTGCCCAATTTCCGTGCAGAAATGTTAAAATTTAGTCAAATTCTGTAGGGAATGGCGATGGACTGCTCTCTTCAAGTCAATCCACAGATTTTCTATAGGATTTAAGTCAGGGCTCTGACTTTGCCTCTCAAGGATATTCACCATCCTATCCTTAAGCCACTGCTTTGTTCTTTTGGCAGTATGTTTAGGATTATTGTTGTGTTGGAAGGTGAATGACCTCCCCATCCTCAGCTGTCTAGGAGAGGGACGCAGGTTTTCCTCAAGAATTTGGGTGTACTTGGCAGCATCCATTTTCCCTTCTATCCTGACCAATTGCCCAGTCCCCGCTGAAGAGAAACATCCCCAAAACATAATGTTGCCCCCGCCATGCTTCACAGTAGGTATGGTGTGTTTTGGGTGTGTTTGGGTGTGTATACTGTGTTTGGTTAGCGCCTGGAGCTCAGTCCAAAAACTTCAATCTTAGTCTCCAAAAAGTTCGATCTTAGTCTCATCTGACCATAAAAGCTTTTTCCACATGGTAGCAGAATATTCCAGATGTGTTTTTGCACTGAACTCCAAGCGCAATGTTTGGCGAAAACCAACACAGTACACCACCCAAAACACACCATACCTAGTGTGAAGCATGGTGGGGGCAACATTATGTTGTGGGGATGTTTCTCTTCAGTGGGGACTGGGCAATTGGTCAGGATAGAAGGGAAAATGGATGCTGCCAAGTACATCCACATTCTTAAGGAAAACCTGTGTCCCTCTCCTAGACAGCTGAGGATGGGCAGGTCATTCGCCTTCCAACACGACAATGATCCTAAACATACTGCCAAAAGAACAAAGCAGTGGCTTAAGGATAGGATGGTGAATATCCTTGAGTGGCAAAGTCAGAGCTCTGACTTAAATCCTATAGAAAATCTGTGGATTGACTTGAAGAGAGCAGTCCATCGCCATTCCCTACAGAATTTGACTAAATTTTAACATTTCTGCACGGAAAATTGGGCAAATATTCCTCTATCTAGGTGTGCAAAGCTATAATAGCCTCCTGACTACCAGCAGTTCATTTTTGTCCTCTCTAGAGGACCTTTCTAAACTGGAATATCTCCCACACCATACATACTACTGAGCTAACTCCTTTTGTTCTCTAAAGGGGACATCCAGGGCTTTTACATGATACCAAATGTATGGGGGTGGGTCTTTGGGAACTTCCTCCTTTTCTTCCTTGAAAATTGGGTCAATTTGACCCAGGACTTTACAAGAAAAAAAGAGGAAGTTCCCAAAACCCCACCCCCATACATTTGGTATCAGTTAAAAGTCCTGAATGTCCTCTGTAGGGAACGATAGGAGTTGGCTCAGTAGCATGCATGGTCTGGGAGACATTCAAGTTTACAGATGTCCTCTAGAGAGGACAAAACGAACCTCTGGTAGTCAGGAGGATAGAGACATATCCAAACAGATTGATGGCTGTAATGAAAGCAAAAGGAAGCTTTACAAAGTATTCAGTCAGGGGTATGATGACTTTTCCAACCCTGTTATTCTAGTTTTTAATTTTTTATTAATTTTCAGAACTGTAGACTTTTTTTCATTATTTTGATGCTGTACAGCTAAATTTGTAAATAAAACTGGAAAAGATTTTTTTTTTAAATGGGTTTTGATTTCAGGCTGTAAGACAAAAAAAGTAGCTATTTCAAAAGGGTATGCTGACTTTCTATAGGCACTGTAAATAAAGAACAATATCAAGTCAGTAAATGAGAAGCAACAAATGGTTAATCAAATGTGTTGTGCAGATCCGTGAAGTGTAGGCTATGTGTTAACACTAGAAGCGCCAAGCGCCGGTCATTTGACCGCTGACGCGCATTTCGAGAAGCGCCGTGTAGGTTTGACCTAGATATACCTAGAACTGCCGGGCTGCGGTCATTTGACCGCAGTGATTACAAAAAAAATAAATCTTTTCACTTGATTAAGTTCCAGGACCCTACGTTCACGACTTTTCCTAAATACCTGTGTTTTGTCACCCAGAATTTTTACATGATCAAAAGCACACCGGTACAAGCTAGTTTAGAGCTATTATGCGCTCACTTATGTGACAACACTATGTTGTCTCGCGTTCGGCCATGTTTGTCCAGGCTGCTATTCTCTTTTCTCACAGCAGTCGGGCATGAGAATAATATAAAACATATAGTTTATATATGTGCAATATGTATTATATGTGATTTATTTGAATAACTATTTTTCATTTACATGGCATAGTGTCTATGGAGGCGATTTACAGTGGTAAAATGCGAGTTTGTTTTGAAAACGTTGCAACGTTGTTCTAAGAGGCAGGCCTAGGCTACATGTGTAAAAAATATTTTCAGCTGAAATTCGTTGTAGCCTATTTATGTACGTAGGGCCCGCTACTTCTCTCTTCCACGACTCCAAAACAAAACTGTTATCTGTCACAGCAATAGGCAAGTCAATTTTGAATCACAATGGTCAACGTTTCAGCACTTTTTTGGATCGTTCTGACGGTAGCCTACATTTATGACTAGGTGCAACGACTTGATTATTTTCAGCCGATGAATGTTATAGCCTATTCGTAGATTAACTGCACTCAAACTACCGTGCGTGACATTGATTTAATCATCTTTATAACAATCTCCAAAATATGAAAAACTAATATTCATATTTATTAAAAACTAAATATATATATAAAAAAATAGCCTACTACGAAAAAGTTGAAAGTCAAGTTTGCTTAAGGTTTGTTCAAGAACTCAGAGTTTTTACCTCAAACAACACAAATAAATGAACAGATAGCCTACCTCAAATGTGCTGTATATCATAATGAAACAACCACAGACTATTTACACGGGTTGACACGAATGAGACATGGCTTAGTGCAAACTGAATCTATGACCAAACTATTTGATTCGTGCACGAAGCGCCATCTAGCTATCATTATGTGTAAGTGACAGCGTCCCAGTCTAAGGACTCAGCGGTCATTTGACCGCCTCACCGCGCTTTAAAGGGATAATCCGGAGTGAAATGCACTTTAGATCAATTTTTCGGACTATTGGGAGTACATACGTTGAGTTGACACCAAAATCATGTCATTCGGATGTATTTTGAGAAAGTTCGAGCTCACCGTTTTTAGCCAAAACTCGTTAGCCTGGAAGTGACGCGGGCATGTCCTTTCGCCGCTACAAAACGCTATTTTTATACCTCTTCTACTGTTCCAAACAACACTACACTTACATGGTAGTGAGTAGAGGATCCCCGGATAGAGAGTCCAGAATGAATTTAATCGAGTCAGTACCTTTCCGGAAATGTTAATAAAGTGTTGTTTTAGCGTTGCCAGCTGCAGCAGTGACATTTCCGGAAAGGTACTGACTCGATTAAATTTATTCTGGACTCTCTATCCGACCACATAAAAACGTGGGGATACTTCGGTTTGGCTTTAGGGACCCTCTACTCACTACCACGTAAGTGTAGTGTTGTTTGGAACAGTAGAAGAGGTATAAAAATAGCGTTTTGTAGCGGCGAAAGACATGCCCGCGTCACTTCCAGGCTAACGAGTTTTGGCTAAAAACGGTGAGCTCGAACTTTCTCAAAATACATCCGAATTACATGATTTTGGTGTCAACTCAACGTAGGGTGACCACCTCCAGTCAGACAAAATGTGGGACAAGTAGCATGGTAAAGTGGGACAATGTGGGACAGACGTAATAACTTTAAAAGTAAGATATATTGTCTATCTACTAAGCAACCTTTTTTAAACCTATCAACCAAAAGATTAAGACACTACCTAAAAGAATAAACACTAAGATTGCAACATCTCGTCTTTATTGGGACTATCAAAATAGTCAACTGTCCAAAGGACCAGGCTAAAAGAAGGCTCTCAGCGAATCAAATTCACCTTAAAATACAAGACACACAAAAAATATTAGGCCTAACCTATTTAAGTTCAACAAAATATAAGGCCTAGTCTATGCAGGACAAACTGTTAAGGGTTTGCCTTTAACTATTTCAGTGCAAATAAGGTAAACCAGAATCTTTTTTGATAAGAACAGCCACATGACATTTAATCTGGAACAATTAGGCTACTAACTTAATGCAGTCGGCAGAGCAACATGAATGTGTGTGTGTGTGTGATGTAGGTTACTGTAGCCTATGGCATGATAGATGCTCGTCACTTTTCATCGGGGCCGTTTGTCTCTCTGTTCGTTGTCTGTTGATTCGCAAGATAACTCAAAAAGTTATGGATGGAATTTTCAGGAAAGGTCTGAAATGACCCACGGAACAAACGATTAAATGGGAGTAATCCAGGAGGCGGTTATGTTTTTGCTTGGCCTAGGTCTGCGCTCTCGGAGTGTTTTTCTAGTTTTGTACAGTAGGACTCACTTGCACCATGTCGCTTCACATCGTATTCTTCACCATGCCCCAGAGAAAATCGCAAATGCAAAATGCGCTCTCTGCTTCGCCGTCTACAAGTCTTTGCCAAGAGTAGGCTATGTTGCGGTCCATTCTATTAAAAGTGCATCTTCTCTTTTTCATGGCCACACTGGCCATGGCTGCTTAACCTGACTGAAGAGCGCGCTCTCCAATTTGACATCTTTGACAACGTTGCGGAGGCGTTGGTGCACCAGGTGCGTCAATCAACAGTTTGATTGACGCACGACTCAGTCGATAACTACCGATTGTATTGCTTTCCTCTGAACTATTGGACATAAGTTAACACTACGCCTATGAACGTATCTGTGTATTTATTTTCAATTGGCCAGGGTCGAATGAAAAAGCGGGACAGATGCTCAATTTGCGTGAGGCGGGACAAAGGGTAAAATTGCTGTACAGTACAACGTAAAGCGGGACAGGTGGTCACCCTAACTCAACGTATGTACTCCCAATAGTCCGAAAAATTGATCTAAAGTGCATTTCACTCCGGATTATCCCTTTAAGTAGTTCACAACAGCACGGCGCTTCTAGTAGGTCATCAAAGCGGTCAAATGACCGTGGCGCGGCGCTTCTAGGTATAAGTGGGTCAGAACGGCCCGGCGCTTCTAGTGTTAAGCAAAAGGCAAAAGGGAGTATGATGCTGCTGCCACCAGCACAGAGGCCTGAGCCAAGCAAAGCAATGCAGAGCAAAGCAGAGAGAGAGCAGCAGGCCAAAGGTGTTGTTGAACAGTCCCGCCAATCAGCTGTTGTCTAGCCCAGGTAGACCAGAAAACAGACAGCTCCCCCTTCAAACTCGGGGGAGAGAGACTGCCCAAACTTACAATGTCAAAAGGTGGAGTGAGCACACCCAGCACCCGGGCGTGTGTGTGTGTGTGTGTGTGTGTGTGTGTGTGTGTGTGTGTGTGTGTGTGTGTGTGTGGTCCCTGCTCCCCTCCTGTGTTTGCGTGCGTGTGTGTGTTGCCCCTGCTCCCTGTGTGTGTTTGTTCCTCCTCTAGCCTCCTCTCTGTACCTGTCACTGTACTCACTCACACACACAGTTTTTGTCTTGTGTGTGTGTGTGTGTGTGTTGTCCCTGCTCCCCTCCTGTGTTTGTGTGTGTGTGTGTGTGTCTGCCCCCCTCCTGTGTTTGTGTGTGTGTGTGTGTGTCTGCCCCCCTCCTGTGTGTGTGTGTGTGTGTGTTTGTTCCTCCTCTAGCCTCCTCTCTGTCTGTACCTGCCACTGTTCTCACTGTACTCACTCACACACACAGTTTTTGTCTTTGTGTGTGTGTGTGTGTGTGTGTGTGTGTGTGTGTGTGTGTGTGTGTGTGTGTGTGTGTGTTGTCCCTGCTCCCCTCCTGTGTGTGTGTGTGTGTTATGTTTTTCTCTGTGTGTGGGTGTGTGTGCATGTGTGTGTGTTTGTTCCTCTTCTTGCCTCCTCTCTGTACCTGTCACTGTTCTCACTGTTCTCACTGTACTCACTGTTCTCACTCACACACACACACACTGTATTTGTGTGTACACACACACACACACACACACACACACACACACACACACACACACACACACACACACACACACACACACACACTGCATTTGTGTGTGTGTTTGTGTTTCTTGTCTCTGCTCTTCTCCTGTGTGTGTGTGTGTGTGCGTGCGTGTGTGCGTGCATGTGTGTGTTTGTCTTTGTGGTGTGTTGCCCCTGCTCCCATCCTGTGTGTGTGTGTGTGTGTGTGTGCGTGTGTGTGTTGCCCCTGCTCCCTGTGTGTGTGTTTGTTCCTCCTCTAGCCTCCTCTCTGTACCTGTCACTGTACTCACTCACACACACAGTTTTTGTCTTGTGTGTGTGTGTGTGTGTGTGTGTGTGTGTGTCTGCCCCCCTTCTGTGTATGTGTGTTGTGTGTTGCCCCTGCTCCCTGTGTGTGTGTGTGTTTGTTCCTCCTCTAGCCTCCTCTCTGTACCTGCCACTGTTCTCACTGTACTCACTCACACACACACAGAGTTTTTGTCTTTGTGTGTTGTCCCTGCTCCCCTCCTGTGTGTGTGTGTGTGTGTTATGTTTTTCTGTGTGTGTGTGTGTGTGTGCATGTGTGTGTGTTTGTTCCTCCTCTTGCCTCCTCTCTGTACCTGTCACTGTTCTCACTGTACTCACTGTTCTCACTCACACACACACACACACACACACTGTATTTGTGTTCACACACACACACACACACACACACACACTGTATTTGTGTGTGTGTTTGTGTTTCTTGTCCCTGCTCTTCTCCTGTGTGTGTGTGTGTGCGTGTGCGTGTGTGCGTGCATGTGTGTGTTTGTCTTTGTGGTGTGTTGCCCCTGCTCCCATCCTGTGTATGTGTGTGTGTGTGTGTGTGTGTGTGTGTCTGTGTGTGTGTGTGTGTGTGTGTGTGTGTGTGTGTGTGTGTGTGTGTGTGTGTGTGCGCGTGTGTGTTTCTCCTCTTGTCTCCTCTCTGTACCTGTCACTGGTCTGACTGTTCTCACTGTACTCACACACACACACACACGCACACACACACACACACACACACACTCACACACACACACTGTGTTTGTGTGTGTGTGTGTGTTTGCCTGTGTGTGTGTGTTTGTCTCTCTGTGTGTATGTATGTGTACTGATGAGGATGTTCTCTCCTCTCCTCTTGTGTGCAGATGCCTGTGAGCTCACGCTGGACCCAAACACAGCACGCAGAAATATCTCTCTCTCTGAGGGGAACAGAAAGGTGACACATGGGTATCACCCGTATCCTGACCACCCAGAGAGATTTGACTCCAACCCTCAGGTGCTGTGCAGAGAGGGTCTGACTGGACGCTGCTACTGGGAGGCTGAGTGGAGTGGTGATGGGGTTTATATAGCAGTGGCCTATAAGAGCACCCCGAGGACAGTGGGGAGTGGGGAGAGCAGCGTGTTTGGACTTAATGCCAAGTCCTGGAGACTGAGCTGCTCTGGTAACAGTTACTTTGCCTATCACAATAGTAAGGAGACTGCCATACCTGCCCCCTCCTCCCGCTCCAGCAGAGTAGGAGTGTACCTGGACTGGCCAGCAGGCACTCTGTCCTTCTACAGCGTCTCCTCTAACACACTCACCCACCTGCACACGTTCCACTCCACATTCACTGAGCCCCTCTATCCTGGGTTTTATGCTAGGATTTACTCCTCAGTGTCCCTGTGCCAGATCACATGACCTCCTAATCCTGCAGCAGAGGAGAGCCACACACACCTGTTTACACACTCCTGTGTGTGTGTGTGTGTGTGTGTGTGTGTGTGTGTGTCTCTCCTGTTCATCATCTGTGTTGCCTCTTCCCTCTGACTGTGTTTTCTTCTCCCTCAATTTCTCTTACTTTCTCTGTGTGTGTGTGGTGTGTGTGTTGCCCCTGTTCCCCTCCTGTGTGTGTGTGTGTGTGTGTGTGTGTGTGTGTGTGTGTGTGTGTGTGTGTGTGTGTGTGTGTGTGTGTGTGTGTGTTTGTTTGCTTCTCCTCCTGCCTCCTCTCTGTACCGGTCACTGTTCTCACTATATTCACTCACTCAAACTCACTCACACACACTCCCTCACTCACACTGACATACACTCACACACATACACACACTCACACACACTAACACACACACACACACACACACACACTCACACACACTAACACATTCACACACTCTGACACTGACTCTCTCTCTCTCTCACACACACAAACATAAACACACATACACATGCACTCACTCTCACTCACTCACACACACTCCCTCACTCACACTCACACACATTCACACACACACACCGTGTGTGTGTGTGTGTGTGTGTATGTGTGTTTGTGTGTGTGTGTGTGTGTGTGTGTCCTCTCCTGTTCATCTTCTGTGTTGCCTCTTCCCTCAGACTGTGTTTTCTTCTCCCTCAATTTCTCTTACTTTCTCTGTGTGTGTGGTGTGTGTGTTGCCCCTTTTCCCCTCCTGTGTGTGTGTGTGTGTGTGTGTGTGTGTGTGTGTGTGTGTGTGTGTGTGTGTGTGTGTGTGTGTGTGTGTGTGTGTGTGTGTGTGTGTGTGTGTGTGTGTGTGAGGGAGTGTGTGTATGTTTGTTCCTCCTCTTGCCTCCTCTCTGTACTCTGTACTGGACTCACACTCTCTCTCTCTCTCTCTCCCTCACACACACACACACACACACACACACACACACACACACACTCACTCTCTGTCACACACACTCACTCACTCACTCACTCACTCACTCACTCACTCACTCACTCACTCACTCACTCACTCACTCACTCACTCACTCACACACACACTCACACACACACACACTCACACTGACACTCTCTCACACAAACACACACACACCCTCTCTCTCTCACACACACACACACACACACACTTACACACTCACTCTTTCTCATTCACTTTCTCTCTCTCATTGTTTCTGCTTTCTCCATTCCTTCCCATGACAAGCATCATCCCTCCTTCTGTTTTCCTGGCTATTTCTATTTTCTTCCTGCACACACATTTCTCTGCCGCTCCATTTTAATCCTTTAATCTATATTTGATCATCTGAATGACATATGGTGAGCGTGTCGTATCCAACTAGAGCAAACACCAACATTTGAACTTGAACTTAGAGTGTTGTTTGTTATCTGAAGAACGGCTTTCCTCAGAGCTGATACTTGATATTACTGTAGTAACAATGGAGTTTGTTGCTGCAGAGACTTTTCTACATTGATATATTTGAGGGAGAGAGAAGGAGGGGATTCCCTTTATAAATTGTATTTTTGATTGTAAATTAAATATGTTATTGTTTAAAATGTTGTCTTAACCGTATGATGTGTATATCCACAAAGGCAAACAGGGTTTCATTTAAATGCATACAAATTAATTAAAATAAAATGTAAATTGTGTATTGTGTTCAGTTTCATGGCACATGTGTATTCTTAATGAGTCATTCTGCTTGACCTTGACCTAAAGGAATTAAATTAAAATAAAATGTGACCAAATGTTTGGTGTTTGAGTGTGTAGTATTTTGCTCAGTTTCAAGGCATGTGTCTGCTTAATGAGTCATTCTGCTTGACTTTGACAATGTCAGGTCAAGTCCTCCTCTTCTATGTCATAACCCGGTACGGTGTACGGAGTTACTGTGGGGAAGAATTAGTGCAGGAGGTGTCCACTGCCTTTGAGACTCAACTGTGAAACCAATACAGCATTTATTCCTTCAGCACAACACATTTCCTGCACAAAATTCACTGGCAGCAGGTGGTAGCTAAACTAAGTCTAGATAACAGACTGAAGATCCTCAGTACTCATGCCTCATGTAAAGGACGAGGCTGGTTCATTTATTCCCAGGGAAAGGTCCTCTAGTAATTGTGCAGGCACAGTGGAAGGCAATCAACAGACCAGCAGGTGGTGCCACACTGTGGCCAGCTAATACAACATTGAAAACACATTGATTGTCAAATTATGCCAGAGCAAGAAATTAATATTTAATCATCTTGATCAAATAAGTCATAAACACGTTGACACGTTGAAAGTGTTTTGTTCCAAAACCCTTTCTCCTGCTGAAGAGGGTGTTGATCTTCAGCATCAATCACACACATAACAGACTGCATCATATTCAATAAGTATATTTTTTTGCATAGCATGTAATATGTTATTAGAAAGCCTAATTGTTTAATTGTAGGCTACTGTTTTTTTCCTGTGGCCCAGTAGAGATTGTCCTGCATCATTTGATCATGTTTCCGTCCCATGCAGCCCAGCAGTGCTGGAAGGTGGCGCGCTGTCTGCAGCGGTGTCCAGCGGGACGTGGAGCCCAACTGTCAGTTGGTGAGGTTCCAGCTGAGCTGCTCCACCATGTTCACGCTGCCTCAGGCCTACTGGGACGGCCCTGAACATCAGGGAGGTGAAGGTTCAGTCCTCACTGACTGCTGTGGAACCAGCTGTTGACCTCAATGCAAATGGAGGGACACTAGTGACCCTCAACAGAGTATCCAGTCGGCCTGCTCAAATAACACAGAACACAGTAATCAGGCACATCTGCTCAAAATAACACAGAGTCCAGTAACCAGGCACGTCTGGGCCTCTGTTATGTTAGTCCATCCTGTCCAGCGATAACAGCTTCAACTCTTCTGGGAAGGTTTTCCAAAAGGTCTAGGAGTGTGTTTATGGGATTTTTTGACCATTCTTCCAGAGGCGCATTCATGAGGTCACACACTGATATTGGATGAGGAGACTGGCTCTCAGGCTCTGCTCTAATTCATCCTAAAGGTGTTCTATTGGGTTGAGGTCAGGACTGTGCAGGCTAGTCAAGTTCATCCACACCAAACTCTGTCATCCATGTCTTTACAGACCTTGCTTTGTGCACTGGTGCACAGTCAGCCCCCTATTTCTATTTTTTTCCCCCCTAAATCGACATGTTGTAAGCTGCACAGATCCCACAGTTTGAGACTCAGATATCTGGTATAAGTGGAGAGGCAACACTCTCAGTGTCTGTGTGATTCTGGGACTTACTAACCCAGAGACGGGGATGTTTCTCCGCCCATAGGGTTGCCTATGCAATGACTTGGGTAGCCTGATTTTTGTATAAATAGGCTGTAATAATGTTGCTGTTAGAAAGCCTAATTGTTTAATCGTAGGCTACTGTTGTTTCCTTTGGCCCGGAATGAATTGTCCCGCAACATTCAGACATGCAGGGACCTATAGGCAGGATTTGGACACAACTAGGCCACAGACACAGGTCTTGGCTTCTTGCAGTCCAATTTTGAAGTCAAAAGACTGATGATTGATTTTTTCTTAGGTCTTTTTTGGTGAATTGACACTTGGTTATCAAACTGTATAACCAGAATCAAACACCTCTAACTTGACAACCCCTTTGCCTGCGAACAAAATCTTGGCCTCTAATGAAAGCTGTCACTTTGGGGGTCCTTGCTACTATTTGGGTTTGGATGTCAGTGATCCTGCAATACAATAAAAGAAGCATAATCACAAAAATCATCCTTTATTTTCTATTCAGCCTGTGACATTTCAATAATGAATGGCCCAAAAAAGTCCACTGGCAAATGTGTAGAGGTGGGAGTGGATCATGGAGACAGCCCCCAGTGTAGAGAGGTGGGAGTGGAGACAGTGCTGAGTGTAGAGAGGTGGGAGTGGAGAGTGGAAACAGCCCAGAGTGTAGATAGGGGAGAGTGGAGCATGGAGACTGCCCCTAGTGCACTTCCTCATCCTACTCCTCTCACTCTCTCTTCATGTCTTCCTTCTCACTCACACACACACACACACACACACACACACAGAGACACACACACACGGCAGAGGTTGCGATTCACTTTTTTAAAATGAAAACCTGCACAGTCTCCAGCAAGCCCATCTCTGTAACAGACACAATGTGAAAATCTATAGTATAAAATCTATACTACAATTATATAGTATCTATAGTATAAAATGTATACTATAATTATATAGTATCACAATTTCATTAACAGAATCAACAGAATCAGAAACATCAACCAATACTAGAAAAGCACTCAGAGAGCGCAGACCTCCGCCAAGCGAAAACAATACCACCCACTGGATCCAGACGGTGATACGGATCACGCCCAAAATGTAATCGTTTCTTCCTTGGGTCATTTCAGACCTTCCCTGAAAATGTCATCGAAATCCAGGAATTTTTGAGTCATCTTGCAGACAGACAGACAGAAAGACAGACTTTGGCTGAGGTAATCAAACTTAACTTCAGCTGGTGTGTGGCATGTCAATGTGAAATATGAACCATAATGGGCTATTTGTTCTATTGTATCTACAGTACTAAACTAAAGAGGGATGAACCTTAAACCAGAAGGCTGAAGCTGCTCCTTGAACATTCACCCTCTGCTATTTCCATTTAATTATTTATTTAAGAAGCTAGCAATGTATTGGTATTTATAAACTATTAAAAATGGACCTTGTCGCTGCTGGGTAGAAAATTTGTTTTAGACTCAGTTATTATCTGTCTCTTACAAAACCTAAATACACATTTTAAAAAAGCACCTGAGAAATTGCTTTAATTTTCATTGTGTGGCATTCTCTGCTACACTACAGATCAAGAGACCACATCAATGCATTGAACCTCTTAAAAAATATATTGTTTTAAAATATGTGAATGTTATTCCAGATGTTGGAATTGCCCTCGGTCCCAATAAAATCATGACTCGGAGTCTTTAATCCAATAGAATTGTTGTGCTTATTTGCTGAGAGAACTCAACTTTGTGCGTATTATAATATTTTTGATGTGTTTTGATATTTTTGAACAGGCATATTCAAAGCCAACACTGACTAGCAAAGTTCAACAAAGACTCCCCCTGTGACTGTTCTGTTGAAACCGGCAGACCTGATGTACATGGAGACGCCTGCAACCAGTCATCTGTACTGACGGGAACATGCAGGGGAAACATTTTCAGTGGACACCTGCTGGCCACCATGTGAATGATTTTCTGTTGCAAAAGTGAAATACACTGCTCAAAAAAGGGAACACTGGTTCATAGGAGTATAGCATCAAGTCAGTCACACTTGTGGGATAATTGATCTGGCCAGTTATGTAACAGAGGTGGTTGTGAATCAGGTACACCTGCTTTTATGTTAACGGGCACAGGTCCCTATAGAGGCCATCTGGCCCTCAGGCCGCCTTCATGAAGTCTGTTTCTGACAGTGTGGCCAGAGACATTCACACCAGTGACCTGCTAGAGGTCATTCTGTAAGGCTCTCCTACTGTTCCTCCTTGCACAAAGGAGCAGATACTGGTCCTGCTACTGGGTTAAGGACCTTCTACCACTCTGCCCTGCTCTCCTAGAGCGACTGCCTGTCTCCTGGGATCTCTTCCATGCTCTTGAGACTGCAGTGCACAGCAATCTTTTTGGCAATGGAAAGTTTTGGTGTGCTCTTCTGGAGGAGTTGGGACTACCCTGTGCAACCTCTGTAGGCTCCAGATATTGACTTATGTTACCAGTAGTAACACTGACCCTATGCAAATGCAAAACTAGTGAAAAATCAGTCAAGAATGATGAAGATGGATAAATTACCAGTTGCCACCACCTGTAAAACCATTCCTGTTTTGGGGGTCGTCTCACAGATGGCCCTCTAGTACACCTGTAGTAAATTTCGTTGACATCAAAGCAGGTGAACCTGATTCACTACCACCTCTGTTACATAACTGGCCAGATAATTGCCAGATTTCCTTTATTCTTTTCCAATTGTTCGCTTGAACCACTCCGCACAGCCACTAGGGGGAGTAGTGTTCCCACTTTACTTTGGAACGTGCTATATTTGCCCATGTGACCAACGCGGAACCGGTGAAAACGAAAGTATAGGAAGACTCCAGGGCAAGTCACGCTCAGGATTTTTCTATCAATTTTATGTCGGTAAGTAGGCTATACATACAAAATTACAATTACGGCTGTATGCTATTCTAAAGATGTAGTCATTGTTGGCTTATTCGTGGACTGAAAAAATAAGAAGATAGGACCCTAGGGAATCATCAACAACCGGAGACGAGACGAAACGGAGTTGTTGATGATGGCGGCCTACGTTAAATAGTCGCCTAGAGTAAATCAGGCCTACTTTTCCACAATGTACAGGTCTTCACTCAGATATTGCATGAGAGAAATATCGTATTAGCCTCTTCGGGACTAGACTCGTCTAGAATCATCGACTGTTGGCTATTGATCAAGTGGATCCAGTGTAGTTGGAATAATAGGCTATTGGTAGACTGAGTAGGCCTACAGTTTGGACATGAAGTGCTCAGCAAGCACAAGTTGTAATTTGAAGCCTACATAGTATTAGCGCCCTAATAACCATATGCGAGGTGTTTGGGGTACAGGTGAGGGTGGAGGTGGTGGTGGGGGGATGTTTTGGATGTTCATTTTCTTCTGCACTTCCGCTCACCTGTCATTCCAGTGCGTTCTATCAAGACGGCTGTTATTGGATCAGAAATGGACGCACAGATCTGATTGGTCCACACAGATGCTGAATGTAAGCACTTCATCAGCAACCTTATCCGTCTTTATCACTGATCTATAAAGAAGGTTTTCTTTATAGATCAGTGGTCTTTATGCCGTCCTCTCTTTTACTCTCTTTATCTTAATTTCCTGTTTTTAACTGATTGATTGATGGATTGATTGATTGATTATTGATTAGGATGGATTTCCCTCAAGAGGGTGAGGACGCGGTCAGTGGAAATGAGACAGGCAGAGCTGCATGTGCCGTGTCCAGTCACGTGTCCCTGAAGAGCGAGGAGTCCGTTACTCATGGACATCAGGGAGTCAGCAAAGGACAAGTGCAATTCAGAGCAGGGTGAGTTACAGTAAACAGAGTACACACACACACACACACACACGTACACACACAAACACACCAGGCCCGGTGTCACAACCCTAAAAAATAACTCTGCCTAATCCTATTTCTACTCTTTCAGAACAATAATGGCACTACTCAAATTAGCACAACTTCTCCGATCCAACTTGACAGTCTCAAATCCATTCAATTTGAGGTGCAGGGGAGCTATCAGTTCAAAAATGTGTGGATTCAAGTTAATGCAGACTGTTATAGCAGAGCCCATTATTAGACATTCTGTCATTATAGATAGATACTTTATTCAACATTATTCCACTGCTCGGTTGAGTTCCCCATTGTCCTGCGTTCTATAAGGGTGTGCATTAACTTTAGATATACGCACGGCTATGAAGTAGTTCCATTGTTTTTGACCGTATCACACTTGAATATTAATTCGCCAAACTTGATGTGAAGTTTAAATGCACTGTCACGTTACATACAAGCTGTAAAATACAGACGTTCAGATCATAGTAACGTTTAGCATATGACAGGGGTGTCATTTAGCTAGTTAGGTGGCAGTAGGCTAAGAAAAATAGCAATCTTTCAAAGTTAACGTTCATCAGAATCCTGGGATGTGCCAGCTTGACAACGGGAGATTAGAACTAACGACTGGCTTTTGGCCATAGCAACCATCCATTTAGAACTAGTAACCGCAGTTTGAGAAATTAGTTGAAATGTGTCTGGGAAAAGTAGTTCTACAAACAAAACAGTTCTAGCGATTAAAACATTTAAATTAGCACCGGAAACGAACACAACGCAGTGGCAAC
>NC_084994.1:36578747-36611247 GCF_963854185.1 Sardina pilchardus
AATTCGAATTATATTCGAATAACGAAGTTCGGAGTCAAAGCCCTAGCACAGATACACATACATCCACAGATTCCACACACACACACACACGTATGCCCGCACACATACACACACAGACACACACATTGACACACACATACAGTACACACGCACACGCACACGCACACGCACACGCACACACACACACTCACACTCACACACACACTTTTATGCACAAAGGCAACTCACACATGCACACACTCATTTCTTTACACATGAGCTACAAAAGTAGGAGATATGTGCATATATATTGCACAAAAAGGAGATGCAGGAGAATTGACAAGAGTCAATTTATTTTTATGGAGTGAATGTGCAGAACTGGGGCCTGTACTACGAAGGGAGCTCAACCTACCCAGATGTAACCCAGGGTTACTTTGCTAAACCGGGGTTGACAAAACCTGGTTATCTTCATTGGTGTTAATCGGTACTACGACGCTGAGTAAGAAGTTGATTTGTTGAACTGGGGTTAACCTCATCGGAGTTAGTGCGCGTTCACATAAAATGGGCGGGTTGCAGCGCAAATCGTCACTTTTAATGATGACGCGATCACGTTATTTGACGGATAAGGATTGCGCAATGATTATAAAAAGTTGCGAGGAATTAAACCCCCTTTTGATACATCAAATACGTCGGCAGCAAACAAAGCAAGACAAGGCTGTTGGCAACGTAGGCTATTGCCGATCGGATATATGAAAGTAAAGTTTTATTTCATGTTCCTTAAAGGGATAATCCGGAGTGAAATGCACTTTAGATCAATTTTTCGGACTATTGGGAGTACATACGTTGAGTTGACACCAAAATCATGTCATTCGGATGTATTTTGAGAAAGTTCGAGTTCACCGTTTTTAGCCAAAACTCGTTAGCCTGGAAGTGACCGGGGCAGGTCCTTTCGCCACTACAAAACGCTATTTTTATACCTCTTCTACTGTTCCAAACAACGCTACACTTACGTGGTAGTGAGTAGAGGGTCCCTAAAGCCAAACCGAAGTATCCCCACGTCTTTATGTGGTCGGATAGAGAGTCCAGAATGAATTTAATCGAGTCAGTACCTTCCGGAAATGTCGCTGTGGCAGCTGCGCAACGCTTCAACAACACTTTACTAACATTTCCGGAAAGGTACTGACTCGATTAAATTCATTCTGGACTCTCTATCTGACCACATAAGGACGTGAGGATACTTCGGTTTGGCTTTAGGGACCCTCTACTCACTACCACGTAAGTGTAGCGTTGTTTGGAACAGTAGAAGAGGTATAAAAATAGCGTTTTGTAGTGGCGAAAGGACCTGCCCCGGTCACTTACAGGTTAACGAGTTTTGGCTAAAAACGGTGAACTCGAACTTTCTCAAAATACATCCGAATGACATGATTTTGGTGTCAACTCAACGTATGTACTCCCAATAGTCCGAAAAATTGATCTAAAGTGCATTTCACTCCGGATTATCCCTTTAAATAGCCTATGTGTTACGGAGGATTAATAGCTTGCGGAATGTCTGAAATGTGTTGAAATAAATACATTTTGAGTTCATAAGAGTCCTACAGATGCAACACAATCCATGCGATGTATATTAATAAATATTAATAAAGGATAATTGAATGTTTAGCCCCATAGACTGATTTAGTGTATGCCTATCCTGTGAACATTTTAGATGCAACGGCAGTACCGCTGGCAGCAGGTGAAAATGAAACTCAAAAACATTCAGAAGGTTTATAGGCCTAGTTATAGCTTGCATTAATATTTCTTAATTATGAAAATATGTTATATTGCCAATGCTTATAGCCTCCACTTTGCCTCGATCAGCTGACAAATGCAACGAATTCCCTCGGCTGAGAATGTATAGGCTATCTTGCATAGAGAATATTATATGGAGAAAGATTCTGGCGGTCTTTAAAAACCCTCGCCTTGCGAAGAGAGGCGCTTACAATTTGCGCTCCAATAATGTATCTTCAAAGTAGCCTACGTCGACATTGTGGGGTGTGGTTAACCGCAAACCTCGGGTTAACCAAGATCATAACCTGCTCGGAGCAGGTTTGAGATGCAGCCTAAATTGCCATGGCAGCATACCTAGGTTAAAACCTATCCACCTTTCGTAGTACGGGTTAACCGGGAAGTTACGCCACACGTGATCAACTTACTCTCGAAGTTACCCAGCTAAGCCAGTAACCCCGCTTCGTAGTACAGGCCCCTGAGCGGCGGTCATATTGTGTACCGCTATGCGGTGCATCTAGTTTGCTGCGCAATTGATCAAGCAACCGCGGACCGACAGAAAAAGAAAACATAAGTTTCAGCAATCAGGAGGAAATACTTGCTAATTTGATGTGGTTAAACATAGAGCCACACAATTAAGTGGTGGCATGAGCGTTCATTGAATGCATGCATGTGCGTGTTTGCGCAACAGAAACTGAAATGAAACTAATCGATAACGTTGGTGGCAAGCTATTCATCCTGTTGGAAGGCTATTTAATTATTTATTTAAAGGGACACTTCACCGATTAGCATTAAGCATTGTATCTTTAGAAAACCAGTCATGTTTTTGAATGGTCGTGCATCATTCCCTCAGTTTGCCTTGAGATGGGAGAAATACGGATTTCAATGAAACCCATGAATAGGACTTCCTGCTTTCAATGATGTAAAATGATGATTTTTACATCATTGAAAGCAGGAAGTCCAACATTAAAATCCATATTTCTCCCATCTCAAGGCAAACTGAGGGAATGATGCATGACCATTCAAAAACATGACTGGTTTTCTAAAGATACAAAGCTTAATGCTAGTCAATGAAGTGTCCCTTTAATAGAACAACGTGGATTCTTGAAACAGAGCAGAGTGTTGTTCAGTCAAATTTGAAAACGGTCAAACGATTGTAGCTTTAGTCTTTCATTTAAAAATCTCCAGATCAGTGATTTATGCCTGCTCGGCTGTAATACATAGACAAATGTTGTATTGACTATGTGTTTCCTGAATCCTTACATTCAGAGATTCAAATGGAATTTCACTAAAAAGCATGTCAATTTTGTCTCCATTTTCCCACCAGAGTTTGATCAGAGTTTGATGAATCATTATGCAAAAAATGGTTAGTTACTTGGAACTATATTCGGCCTAATCACAGGCGAAGCACCGCTAGATAGGCGCAAAGTTCTCAAGCAGCAGCACCTGAATCCCATCCTGTGAAGTTCCGGTCGAATCTAGAAGTTAGGAGTTTTCAAATGCTACAGTATGTGACAACTTGCGCCTATCTAGCGGTGCTTTGCCTGTGATGAGCCCAAATGTAGTTCCAAGTAAATATCTGCCCAGGTAAAAGTCGTTTGATTTTGCATTATGATTTGTACTCGTTTTGAACACAAGGCTCCCAAGATATATTTGGAAAAAATCTTAGATGTCTCAGTCACTTTTTTTGGAGGACATTCTAGCCAACACCCTTCATTTACAGCAACTGTGCTAAGGCATATTCCTTTAAAGGGGCCAAGATGCTGCTCTTTTTAAAATAGTTTTGCTGCTGTAGGCTTTTTATGACTTCTGTCTGACATGGTAAAATGACAGCAAATAAATGCTGCCCCCTTCACTTTTCACATTTTTTTTAATATTATCACCTGCCGTATTGTTCTTGAATTTCCCCTTGGGGATCAATAAAGTATCTATCTATCTATCTATCTATCTTGTTATTGGCCACAACAAACAATAACAACATAAACAAAATAAACTATTGTTATCATTATCGGCCCTAAACTATCAGCTTTTCTGTGATGGAAGGATTCAGTGAATAATGAGGGCAATTATCAATTATTGTGTATCTGCAGTGGATTTAGGAATACTCTGACCCAGGATCAGTCCAAGTGTGGAGTGTGTGAGCAGGTGCTGAGGGACCCAGTCATCACCAGCTGTGGACACAGTTTCTGCAGGCAGTGCATCAGCAGCTACTGGAGCCAGTATGGTCCATCAGCAGACTGTCCCCAGTGCAGAAAGAGATCCAGAACACAACCCATTACAAACCCTGACATAAATATGGCACAACCTCTTGTATATCCACATACAACCATGCCACAACCTCACCTATACCCACCTACAACCATGACACAACCTCATCTATACCAACCTACAACCATGGCACAACCTCACCTACACCAATCTTCAGCTATGGCACAACCTCACCTATACCCACCTAAAGCCATGAAACAACCTTTGTCATACCAACACAGTGAAATGGCACTTCATCTGAACCCATCTGCGAACATGGCACACGTTCCTCCATACCCCCACACACACATGTGGCAGCGTCCTCAGTACTCAGACTCAGCCATGGGGCAGCATAATCATCCACACATCCAGCACCCTCTTTATCCACACATCCACACGGCACAGATCTCTCCACAGCCTCCATTAGATGAGCACACAGTCATGAGAGGCAGCACCCATCTGCAAACTGAGCATGCTCCAGTCAAAAGGGCCAAACTAACAGGTGAGGCTTGAAGATCAGAGTCTAAGAGCAAGATTCATGCTGACTACGAAGACTGTTTTTTATTTAAAAGGTATCAGAAAAATGGTGCTGACATTTTATCAGCTGATATTGTAACACTCGGGCTACACTCGGTCTGCAACTGAAGCACTCCATCCACATAGCGTAAGATTGTAGTAGAAGACTGTGCTGCATTCACATATTTGTAGAAGACTATGCTCCATCCACATAGTATAATAATAGTTGTATAAGACTGTGCTGCTTCACACAGCATAATTGCAGCTGTAGAAGACTATTATCCGATACACATAGCGGAATAATAGTTGTAGAAGATGGTTTATTTTTTTCAAATATATGTGCGGCTACCACGTCTGGTGTAGCCAGTTCTAGTGATTACAGTGGATGCTGATTGTTGCAGCAGATGCAATGTGAACATACAGTAGCCTCTCTGAAAATATGTCTGCTAGAAATACTGACCAATTATTTATTAGTCCTGAATTATGCATGGAAATGAGTGTCTCGTGCGCAGTGCATGAGACTTTAGAATGTTGCTCATCTGTTTGTTTATTTGTGTCTTTCCAAACAGACAACCGTGTCCTGAACAGAGTATTGATGACCCATAAAGTTAATATGAAGAGGAGGTTTGAGAGCATATGTGAAGGCATCATCAGGTCAGGGACTCAAACACTCCTGAACAAGATCTACACAGAGCTCTACATCACAGAGGGAGAGAGTGAAGATGTGAATAATGAGCATGAGGTTTGGCAGGTAGAGTCAGCATCCAGATCACAAAAAACTGAAGATACAGCAATCAGCTGCAATGATATTTTCAGTCCCTTACCTGGACAGGAGTGACACATCAGAATGGTCATGACCAAGGGGATTGCTGGCATTGGAAAAACTGTCTCAGTGCAGAAGTTCATCCTTGACTGGGCAGAGGAGAGAGCTAACCAGGATATAGATTTCATGTTTGTGCTTCCGTTCCGTGAGCTGAATTTGGTCAAACATGATCAGTACAGTCTTCACAGGCTCCTGCTTGACTTCCACCCTGAGCTTAGGGAGCTACAGGATGGTGAATACAAAGACTGCCACATTGTGTTCATCTTTGATGGTCTGGATGAGAGTCGACTTCCACTGAATTTCCAAGAGAATCAGAGAATGTCTGATATGACACAAACATCATCTGTGGATGTGCTGATGACGAGCCTCATTCAGGGAACTCTGCTTCCCTCTGCTCTTCTTTGGATAACCTCCCGACCAGCAGCAACCAATCAGATTCCTTCTCAGTGCATTAGTCAGGTGACAGAAGTACGAGGATTCAATGACCCACAGAAGGAAGAGTACTTCAGGAAGAGAGTCAGTGACCAGAATCAAGCCAACAGAATCCTCTTACACATTAAGGCATCCAGGAGTCTCCACATCATGTGCCACATGCCAGTCTTCTGTTGGATCTCAGCCACTGTCCTTCAGCAGATACTGGAACAAGATGATGGGAAGGACGCCCCCAAGACTCTGACTGAGATGTTCATACACTTCCTGCTCATCCAGACCACCAGGAAGAACCAGAAGTATCAAGAGGAGAGTGAGACAGATAGACAGAGGCTCCTGGAATCACATAAGGGTGTGATATTGAAACTGGCAGAGCTGGCTTTCAAGCATCTGGAGAATGGCAACCTCATGTTCTATGAGGAAGACCTGAGAGAGTGTGGCATTGATGTCAGTGAAGCCTCAGTGTACTCTGGCATGTGCACTGAGATCTTCAGGGAGGAATGTGTGTTCTACCACAAGAAGGTCTACTGCTTTGTCCATCTGAGCATTCAGGAGTTCCTGGCAGCCATGTTTGTGTTTCACTCTTACATGTCAGGACATATGGAGGCACTGAAATCCTTCCTCGCTAAAAAACACAGAGACAATCAAGCCCCCCTTCCTTTGCATATCCTGTTGAAGAGTGCTGTGGATAAGGCTTTGGACAGCAAGAATGGACACTTGGACCTTTTCCTCCGCTTCCTTGTAGGCATCTCAGTGAAGAGCAATCAAGCCCTCTTGCAAGGCTTGTTGACAAACACACACAGCAGCTCAGAGAGCATCAAGAAAACATGTAGCTATATCAAGATTATTAAGAGGAGGGACCTGTCACCTGAAAGATGCATCAATCTTTTTCACTGCTTATTTGAAATGAATGATCAATCCCTACATAAAGATCTTCAGAAATATCTCAAATCTCCAGATGGCTTCTCGGGTGAATTGAGACCTGCCCACTGTTCAGCACTGGCCCACATGCTACTGACGTCTGAGGAGGTGCTGGATGAGTTTGACCTGAAGAAATACAAAACATCAGAGGAGGGATGGAGGAGACTGGTGCCAGCTGTGAGATGCTGCAGAAAGGCTCTGTGAGTATCACTATACTTCTTTTCTGAGTTAATTTATTTCATGTCCAATGTGTAGGCCAGTAGTGATTAATATGCAAGTCATAATGGGAATAGCCTACACAGAGAAATCTACAGTAAGATACATTTGCACCTGTATTCTGTATTTCACAACACCTGATGTCCAGCAGTTTTGCATAGTGTCAGGATGTGGGTTTGGGCACAGAGACCTGTCAAATGAGGAGGCACAGGTCAATAGGTCATCGATAGTCCACAATAGGCAGGGCGTAAGTTTCAGAATACAGTTCATTCAGCACAGGGAAATGTTAGCATAAGAGAATTCTCAAATTGAGACAGGGGAGTTCAGTCTACAAGCATAAAGGTCCAGGCCTTATGTTGTGTAATTCCAAAAACAGAGAAGATTAACAGAAAAATCAGTTCACAAGAGAGAGAGGTCCAATAGTAAGTCTGCTTGCAATGAGTAATCCTCACAGAACACATTTACCAAATGAGTCATGTGGTGATTCCACTTATTGAATCACAGGTAAACTGAGAAGCTCAGACAAAATGTGATTGAGAATAATGTCTCCACCCAGTGGTGACTATCAGGAACTGTGCGAGGTCTGACAGGTTAAATACATTCTTTTATGTTTCAATGGTAAGTGAGACAGATACATGAACTGTTCCATCATGAAATACTTCAACATCAAATCAAATCAATCCACACATAACTCGTTTGGCAGGTTTACATTATTGTTATTATCTGTTTAACAGAGAGCCTTCCTCAGTATTGGGTTTGCATTATGAGAATACTCCATGTTATATGGAGGTGCATGGTATAAATGGGGTGTAAAACACTGAATATCATTTTCTCCAGTCTGAACTGTCTAAGTAAATCAGGCTTTTGCTCATGCAGCTCTGGGTTAATCACAGTGCTGCTCAGTCTTTAGTGGTGTTATGTCTGTGGTTGGGCAGCGTTAACTCTGCGTGGTACTCAGGGCTCATATATTATTCTCTCCTCTTATTCCCCTTAGTAGTTTTCTTTTGGCCTGGTACTGTATGTGGGGCAGTTATATAATTTTCCTCTCACTCTTCCTGCAGATTTGAACATGACACATTACCTTTTTATCATCGTTTTCCTCTCTTTCAGACTTGCTGACTGTAAGCTGTCAAAGAAGTCCTGTGAAATTGTGGCCTCAGCTCTGCAGTCTTCAAACTCCCCCTTAAGAGAGCTGGACCTGAGTCAGAATGACCTGCAGGAGTCAGGAGAAAAACTGATCTCTGCTCTACAGAGTTCAAACTGCAAACTGGAAGCACTGAGGTTGAGTACCATTAGATAGACAAAGACTTTTCATTGATGTATTCTATTTCTGTCTTATTTTCTGCACATATTCTTAATCATTATGTCAACTGTACTTAACAGGCTTGTTGGCTGTGGACTCACTGAAAAGTCCAGTGATATTTTGGCCTTTGCTCTGCAGTCAGTAAACTCACATCTGAGAGAGCTGGACCTGAGTAAGAATTCTCTGGGGGATTGTGGAGGAAAGCTGGGCTCTGAAGCAATGAATCCACTCTGTAAGATGGAGACACTCAGGTCGGTGTTACTGAGTCAATTCTGTTTCTCTAATGCTTTACAAGGACCCAATATATTTGAAGTACTTGTGTGTTACATTATTTCTTTCTTGTCTGGTGTTGTAAACAGTACAAGGAAATCATATTGGATTATATTGTCATTACATTGTATTACAAGAGTTGTCAGATAAGATTGTGAGGTTGAGGTGTGTAGATTTCCACACATTTTCCTCTCACTCTTCCTGCAGATTTGAACATGACACATTACCTTTTCATCATCGTTTTCCTCTCTTACAGACTTGCTGACTGTAAGCTGTCAAAGAAGTCCTGTGAAATTGTGGCCTCAGCTCTGCAGTCTGCAAACTCCCCTTTAAGAGAGCGGGACCTGAGTCAGAATTACCTGCAGGCGTCAGGAGAAAAACTGCTCTCTGCTCTACAGAGTCCAAACTGCAAACTAGAGACTCTGAGGTCAGTAATATTTTTGATGGCATTGACAGGCACTAATATTGTAGAGTATTTGTCAGACTGGTGTCAAAAGTAGACTGTGCAAACCAGACAATAAGAGCGTCACGGTTTTACTCTTGATAGATACAGTCCCCTCCATAAGTATTGGAACACATGCTAAAGTTGACTATGCAAAGGAATATAAAATCATCTTTTGAAAATTGGTCTTAATGCCTTAAATAAAGAACATGAGGAAATATCCAACCTTTAAGGATATCAATTTTCTTTGTGAATGAATAATGCATCGTAAATAAATGAACGTTTTCCTTAAAATACAGGGGTCATTAGTATTGGAACCCCTGTGTTAACCCTATGTGTTAAAATCCCATAGAGGCAGGCAGATTTTTATTTTTTATTTTTTGCTTTTTAAATGCCAGTTATTTCATGGATCCAGGACACTATGCACCCTGGCCTTTTGAATGAAAATAGCCCCACATCATCACATACCCTTCACCATACCTAGAGATTGGTTTGGTTTTATTTCAGTTAGCCTATTAGCTGGTTTGATTTGCACTGAGCTCAATGAGAATGAAACCAACTAATGGGCTAAACACATTTCCAAAAAATGATTTTATATTCCTCTTTGTAGTCAACTTTATTGTTCCAATACTTATGGAGGTAACTGTATATTGTCTTTGATTTCAGTATTTGTGATTCTGTTTTACAGACTGGTTGGCTGTAAACTGAGGGGAAGATTTCTGGCCTTGGCCCACCACGGGGCAAACCCCCACCTGAGAGAGCTGGACATGAGTGACAGTGAGCTTGAGGACTGTGGAGGAGAACTGATCCATCAACCACTGAATCAAGACTGTAAAGTGAGGTCTGTATTTTGCACAGTGCACACAGACTGGTAATTCTGCTTGAAGTAATAAACGGCTAACACCTTTATTTACCATTTCATATTTGGGAATGTAAGGAGTGTAGAGGACATGTTGCTCATGGTGTTTTCCTCTCTTTCTGTAGACTTACCAGGTGTAAACTCAAATACAGCTACTCTGAGGTTGTGGTCTCAGTTCTTCAGTCATATATTTCTCAACTGGGTGAGTTGGACATGAGTGGCTGCGATCTTCAAACATCAGAAGAGGAGTTGCTCTCTAGTCTTAGAAACCCAAACTGCCAACTGGAGAAACTGAGGTCAGTAAAACTCTGAAGGACACATAGGCCTTCTCTACACACATTCACATGTTGGACTGTAACGGTGCTACTGCCCGTTACCACCACACGATCACATGCATACAAGCCAAACACGCACACAGTTTCAAATACGACGCTTTATTTTTCACACGAACATAACTCTACAGCTCATCACTCGACAGCGGTTGTAACCGGTATCTGCAAGACATAAACAAACATAACTACATTAGTGACGAGCCTTACATACAACGGGATGTGTAAGGACTACGGACAGTAAACAAACAACAAAACGAACTCTTACTGTACCTTGCAGCCGGTGCGTGGTTTACTTCCGTGTCTGGGCAAAGAATTCGACGGCAGCTCCCGAGGGGCATTTGAACTTTGGGCGGGGTGACGTCATAGCATGGACTGATAGTTGTGTGTGTGAGAAGAGGGGTGTTTGGGGCGTATGAGTTATTTATGGTTATTTATGGTGATGTGAGGTGATGTGTGGTGCTGGTTTAGTAAATGATGTGCTGCTAATATGGGATCGACTGTATTTATTGATATTGGAAAGTGGAATGTATATTTGTATAGTTAATTGATTTGGGCAAGAGTGGCCAAAGCCTTTCCTGCCACAGTGCATCTCAGAGTCGTGTCAGCATGGGGTTTGTCCAGGAGGACCGATTGTCCCCTTGGATTATTTATCCACACACACACACACACACACACACACACACAGTTTATGAACCTGTTTCCTTTGTTTACTAATCCATGTGCATGGTTCCTATCATGTCCCCTGTTTCTGAGTTCTGATTTCTAATCTGTAACATGGTGGTCATTGAACAGGGTTGGACTCTTCACTGGTGTTATGTACTTTGGTGGATTGATTAACAGCAGATTTCATTAATGACACAATGACAACATTGCTACTTTACACTTCAATTGATACGTCTTCTCTGATTGTCACTCATTGTAATTCTCTGTTACATGGGTTATGATCTTACAGACTTGTTGGCTGTAAACTGAGGGGAAGTTATCTGGCCTTGGCCCACCAGGGGGCAAATTCCCACCTGAGAGAGCTGGACATGAGTGACAGTGAGCTTGAGGACCATGGAGGAGAACTGCTCCATCAACCACTGAGTCAAGACTGTAAAGTGAGGTCTGTATTTTGCACAGTGCACACAGACTGGTATTTCTGCTTGAAGTAATAAACAGCTAACACCTTTATTTACCATTTCATATTTGGGAATGTAAGGAGTATACAGTAGAGGACATGTTGCTCATGGTGTTCTCCTCTCTTTCTGTAGACTTACCAGGTGTAAACTCAAACACAGCTCCTCTGAGGTTGTGGTCTCAGTTCTGCAGTCATATATTTCTCAACTGAGTGAGTTGGACATGAGTGGCTGTGATCTGCAAACATCAGAAGAGGAGTTGCTCTCTGGTCTTAAAAACCCAAACTGCCAACTGGAGAAACTGAGGTCAGTAAAACTCTGAAGGACACATAGGCCTTCTCTACAGTACACATTCACATGTTGGACTGTAACGGTGCTACTGCCCGTTACCACTACACGATCACATGCATACAATCCAAACACGCACACAGTTTCAAACACGACGCTTTATTTTTCACACGAACATAGCTCCCCAGATAGCAAATCTACACTGGGACGGAACTGGGCCACATCTACCACAACATTCGGCACGGATCTGCATAATGGACCTGATCCGGCGTCCAAACGCACATCGGTCCAAAATTGTTTTGGATCCGTTTGACGGAACTGCGGCAGATACGGACTTGCACTCGTCCATGTCCGTCCCAGATAGCAAAACACACCTACCATGACATATGGCACGGATCTGAATAGTGGACCTGATCCGGCGTCCAAACGCACATCCGTCCAAAATTGTTTTGGATCCGTTTTACTGATCTGGTGCCAATAAGGGCTAAGACTGCTCCCGACAAACAAAATAACGTCCCGGCGATGATTCAGGGCATTTCAAAGAACGTATGGTCACCGCAACGGTAAAAGAGGAAAAATCGAATTTCCACTAGTTCACCCAACTAGCTTTTGCGGCGTTCAGTTCGTCGCCAAGTTCACGAATCATGTGACATTCGGTTAGCCTACTTGACTGTGGGAGTGAAACACCTGTCAGCATTGTTAAGTAGTATTAAGGTTTTAGCAGCTGTTTACAATTACACAATTATTTACACACAAATATTTCTCTTACCTGTCGTTGCGACTTGTAATTGACTAATCAAATGTTGAGTTAGCTGGATATTTCTACTCAGTTAGGTCTAATACTTTCACGACTACGGTGTCTTTTCCCCCTAATAAATTACTAAGTCAATGGTCATATCTGATAATGTTATTGTTCAAAACATCAGTGGAGTAGGTTAGCCTATAAGCTAAAATGTCCCAACCACATTTTTTCAAAATTCAAAACTAATATTTGCAATGCATGCTGGGAAGCAAACCTCAACAAAGTAGGCCTACACAAAATATAATTAAAGTTATCAGAGAATGTCTAGGTTATATTTTATATCTAAACCATGAGGTTTATAAAGTCATAAAATTGTGATAAGCAGTATCCTTAATTATTCTGCAAAGTTTGGGGATGTTGTGAATGTCTGCCTAAAGTCATATGCAATATGGGACCCGTATTGCAGATCCGTACCACACACAAGAAGCGGACCCGTAGGCTACCACACATAAGAGGCGGAACCGCATTGCAGATCCGTACCACACACAATAAGCGGACCCATACCACACACAAGAGGCGCAACCGTATTGCAGATCCGTACCACACACAATAAGTGAGCCCGTACGGGTTCGCTTTTTGTGTGTGGTACGGATCTGCAATACGGGTCCGCTTGTGTGTGTAGTACGGGTCCGCTTGTTGTGTGTAGTACGGATCAGCAATACGGGTCCGCTTATTAAGTGTGCTACGGGTCCACTTATTCTGTGTGGTACGGATCTGCAATACGGGACCGCTTATTAGGTGAGGTACAGGTCCGCTTATTTTGTGTTGTACGGATCTTCAATACGGGTCCGCTTATTGGGTGTGGTACGGGTCTGCTTATTGTGTGTGGTACGGATCTGCAATACGGGTCTGCTTATTGGGTGTGGTACGGGTCCGCTTATTCTGTGTTCTGCGGGTCTTCGATACGGGTCCACTTATTGGGTGTGATAGGGGTCCGCTTATTCTGTGATGTACGGATCTGCAACACGAGTCCGCTTATTGGGTGTGGGCTACATCTGGCCCACAGTCAGATACCGTAGGTCCGCTACATGCGGATCTAAAGGCTTTTATGCGGATCCGGCCCAAAGGAAATTGCTATCTGGGTCTACAGCTCATCACTCGACAGCGGTTGTAACCGGCATCTGCAAGACATAAACAATCATAACTACATTAGTGACGAGCCTTACATACAGTACAACGGGATGTCTAAGGACTACGGACAGTAAACAAACAACAAAACAAACTCTTACCTTGCAGCTGGTGCGTGGTTTTCTTCCGTGTCTGGGCAAAGGATCCGACGGCAGCTCCCGAGGGACATTTGAACTTTGGGCGGGGTGACGTCATAGCACGGACTGATAGTTGTGTGTGTGAGAAGAGGGGTGTTTGGGGCTTATGAGTTATTTATGGTTATTTTTTTATTTATTTTTTTAAGTATATTTTTTGGGCTTTTATGCCTTTAACGATAGGACAGTTGAGAGAGACAGGAAGTGAGTGGGAGAGAGCGTTGGGGTGGGATCCGGAAAGGACCACGGGGCGGGAATCGAACCCGGGTCGCCGGCATGCCCCAGCCAGTCGCGCCACGGCTGGGGCCAGTTATGGTTATTTATGGTGATGTGAGGTGATGTGTGGTGCTTTAGTAAATGATGTGCTGCTAATATGGGATTGACTGTATTTATTGATATTGGAAAGTGGAATGCAGGGATTAAAGTTTTCCGGCACCGTGCCGGAATTCCGGCGTGCGGCCATTGACTGCGTTCATTTTTTTAAATATTATTTATTTGTTAACGCTATTGAAAAACACGCAGCATTCGTTAAGCTGAATTTCCTTTCCCTGCTCTCCCTCTCTGTCACTCACGCGTCAACGCACCCTTTAATACACACTCACACACACTCACTCAGACACAGACACAGACTCCCCTTCGTGCACACCGCGTCTGTCTCCATAACGAGATCATCCCTGGAAGCGCGGTCGCACTATGCACCTGACGCTGCGGGTGGAAGCATGTTCTTCCGCAAATTTTGTAGACTATGCGTGCAACTTTACCAAACCGTATAGAAGTAAACGAATTCTCCTTGGCCCGCTCTCGTGCGCACTCAATGGACATTCGCCCCTCGACATGCACATTTAATCCAAACAAAACATTCACAATCGTGAACGCAATGACGCACAGAAGACGACTAGCTGAATTATTGTTAAATACGGTTAGCACACATCTGATTAAAACTCTGCATTCAAGTTGACTGACCATCTCAATACCAATGTTTTGGTGTCAACTCCAAGATTGAAAGGGCCTGTCCCAAGGAGAAAAAGTATGAGCTTACCTTGAAACTTAAACACACGTGGGGACACTGAACAGTCCAACCGGCTAGAGTATGATAAACTAGCCAACTATGCTACTTTGTTTACAATATTTTGAGGCTTCAATCAAACAGCTGAATTTAAGAGGTGGAGTTGTAATATGAGTAGCAGGCTATAAGCTGCATAAAGTTTGCTGTTATGAATATCAGAAATGTCAGTATACAGAATGTATATAAATAATTACGTGTGTGTGTGTGTGTGTGTGTGTGTGTGTGTGTGTGTGTGTGTGTGTGTGTGTGTGTGTGTGTGTGTGCTTTACATCTTGTTAAAAAAACATTAAATAAATAAATTCACATTATGTGAAAGCAAAGTGTCAGACATGAGGCGACCACCACATATTGCCTTCTAATCTGTGGGAAACACTGTTATTACTCTTTAGAAAGAGAATCATTGTCTTTTTTTGAATAGGCCTACCTTAACTTAAATGGTTGCAACTAAATCTTATTCTTCAAATGCCTGCCTTCCAATTTCACATACCCTGACAACATGACGCCTTATGAATGTAGGTCAATTTGTAACCTGTTAAAGACAAAGATTAGCAGCAAAACTTGATATAAAAAGATTAAAGAAATCCTAAATGCTACATGTAGCATATTGTAGTGTGTTGGACTATTTTGCCACCTATTGGCCTTTCTTGGGGTCCAACATCACAAACAAGGCCTGTGTCGTGTGCAAACGCTCCAAAAAGTAAACCGGTTTCCAATCGATCGACCAACATAGTGTCGTATAGAGTCGCATGCACGAGTCTAAAAAAGTTCAGGCTCAGGATTTTTTTTTGCTTTAATCCCTGGGAATGTATATTTGTATTGATTTGGGCAAGAGTGTAATGGGTAAGCCATGGGGATACTGTAAGTGTTTGGTGGGAGATGGCTGAAGGCAGTTGGGTCTAAGGTGGGGTAGTCTATGAATAGACCTGTGGGAAATGCCTGGAACTAGTTTTTGCTATTTGTTTGCTATTTGATAGTTTGAAGTATTATTTTGAAGTCTTTAATTATTGATTTAAAATTATTATTTGGAGTTTTTCTTTTTTTTCCTCCATGATGTTTCCCGGTGCCTTTGAGGAATAAAACCTCTTGCCATTTTTCAAATCACCCTGTCTCCATTCCATTCCCGCAACGCTGTCCAGACTACACTACAGTACATGGACATAGAAGAGTGTCACCTGTTATTTCCTACTGAAATCAAAACATACATTTTTGAAACAGTGTCTTTTGTTTTTGTGTCAATGGTGACGCAAGAGAGTTGGTCCAAGACCTGTTACTTAGTATCATACTCCTTCCTGATGTGTCCCATATATAGCTCAGTTAACTGTAGAGTATATTAATAGGACAACAACAAAATCTGCGTTTCACTCTTGATTGGTCTCTGATTGCATGTTTTGTGTTACATGGTCTATATTCTTACAGACTTGTTGGCAGTAAACTGAGAGGAAGATTTCTGGCTGTGACACTTCAGTGGGCAAACTCCCACCTAAGTGAGCTGGACATCAGTGACAGTGAGCTTCAGGACTGTGGAGGAGAATTGCTCCATCAACCACTGAATCAAGACTGTAAAGTGAGGTCTGTATTTTGGACAGTGCACACAGAAAAAGTGCTTTCTGTTTTATCTAAATGTCCATATTTTTTCTGCATTTTCATATTGGGGAATGTAAGGAGTATAAAGGACATGTTGCTTATGGTGTTTTCCTCTCTTTCTGTAGACTCATCAGCTGTAGACTCAAACACAGCTCCTCTGAGGTTGTGGTCTCAGTTCTGCAGTCATATATTTCTCAACTGAGTGAGTTGGACATGAGTGGCTGTGATCTGCAAACATCTGATGAGAAGCAGCTCTCTGGTCTTACAAACCCAAACTGCAAACTGGAGAAACTGAGGTCAGTAGAACTCTGACACATACTGTAGGCCTACACATGTGCACATTCACAGTGTTGAACTTAAAATAATGTCACTGTTGTTTTTTTGCTAGAATCAAGACATGAATTTGTGAAACACTGGCTTTTATTCTTGTGGCAATGTTGATGTTGTCATAGACCTGATATGTCTCGTGTATAGCTCAGTTAACTGTAGAGTGTATTAACCAGACAATAACAACAGCTGTGTTTCACTCCTGATTGGTCTCTGATTGCTCTCTGTGTGATTCTCTGTTACATTGTTTATGTTCTTACAGACTTGTTGGCTGTAAACTAAATGGACGATTTTTGGCCTCAACTCTTCAGTGGGCAAACTCCCATCTAAGAGAGCTGGACATCAGTGACAGTGAGCTTCAGGACTGTGGAGGAGAACTGCTCCATCAACCACTGAATCAAGACTGTAAAGTGAGGTCTGTATTTTGGACAGTGCACACAGACATGTGCTTTCTGTTTTATCTAAATGTCCATATTTTTTCTGCATTTTCATATTGAGGAATATAAGGAGTATAAAGGACATGTGGCTTATGGTGTTTTCCTCTCTTTCTGTAGACTCATCAGCTGTAGACTCAAACACAGCTCCTCTGAGGTTGTGGTCTCAGTTCTGCAGTCATATATTTCTCAACTGAGTGAGTTGGACATGAGTGGCTGTGATCTGCAAACATCTGATGAGAAGCAGCTCTCTGGTCTTACAAACCCAAACTGCAAACTGGAGAAACTGAGGTCAGTAGAACTCTGACACATACTGTAGGCCTACACATGTGCACATTCACAGTGTTGAACTTAAAATAATGTCACTGTTGTTTTCTGCTAGAATCAAGACATGAATTTGTGAAACACTGGCTTTTATTCTTGTGGCAATGTTGATGTTGTCATAGACCTGATATGTCTCGTGTATAGCTCAGTTAACTGTAGAGTGTATTAACCAGACAATAACAACAGCTGTGTTTCACTCCTGATTGGTCTCTGATTGCTCTCTGTGTGATTCTCTGTTACATTGTTTATGTTCTTACAGACTTGTTGGCTGTAAACTAAATGGACGATTTTTGGCCTCAACTCTTCAGTGGGCAAACCCCCATATAAGAGAGCTGGACATCAGTGACAGTGAGCTTCAGGACTGTGGAGGAGAACTGCTCCATCAACCACTGAATCAAGACTGTAAAGTGAGGTCTGTATTTTGGACAGTGCACACAGACATGTGCTTTCTGTTTGATCTAATGAACAGTATATCATATCTTATGCAACAGTTAGGTCCGGTCAAACGATTTAGCAATATCTGATTGGACGAGACGCGTTCTATCAGTGGTGATATTAAGCAATATCACCACTGGTGACTCTTCACAGCTAATGTCCGCTCACTCCGCTAATGTATCGAGAGACGGTTGTCCATGTTCTTTGATTTAACAACAACACGCGTTCTGAGCTAGGCCTACTTCGCATAGCAGAGGAACTGGGCTATAAAAAACAATAGCAAAAAATAAATTATCCTTCCTTAAAGGGATAGTTCGGGTTTTAGGACACGAAGTTATATGGGTTCCCTGTCAGCAACGTTGTGCATCAGCACTGACTTACCCCCCGACAGCGTCCTGTGAGCCGAGATCCAGACGGTTTTTGATCGTTTTTGATGCTGAAGAAAGTAGTCCGGCAAGTTGCTGGGGTCACGAAAGTAAAGTGCTTTTCTTCTCAAAACCATATGCATTCAAAAGAGTGATATATTTGCACCACAAAAACGTTGTCCAGCTGTCAGTAGCGCGCAGTGATAGGAATCGAGAAAAATAGTGCCAAGTGATAACGAGGTTTGAATTTTTCCTGGACAACGTTTTTGTGGTGCAAATATATCACTCTTTTGAACGCATATGGTTTTGAGAAGAAAAACACTTTACTTTCGTGACCCCAGCAACTTGCTGGACTACTTTCTTCAGCATCAAAAACGATCAAAAACCGGCTGGATCTCGGCTCACAGGACGCTGTCGGGGGGTAAGTCAGTGCTGATGCACAACGTTGCTGACAGGGAACCCATATAACTTTGTGTCTTAAAACCCGAACTATCCCTTTAAAAATGCACTCTGGTATGTTTTTTTGTTGCCAATGGAACTGTTGTATAAAAGCGTTATCGCATTCGTGGTCGTGGTGTTGTTGGCCTATATCGCCACGGCTGTGGTTACCTACAGCACTCAGCCCTCGGCTTCGTGCCTACGGCGAACCACAGCAGTGGCGATATAGGCCAACAGCACCACTCCCACTCATGCGATAATGCTTAGATATTTGGGAATGTAAGGAGTATAGAGGACATGTTGTTTATACTGTTTTTTATTCTCTCACTCTAGACTCGTCAGCTGTAGACTCAAACACAGCTCCTCTGAGGTTGTGGTCTCAGTTCTGCTGTCATATATTTCTCAACTGAGTGAGTTGGACATGAGTGGCTGTGATCTGCAAACATCAGAAGAGAAGCTGCTCTCTGGTCTTAGAAACCCAAACTACAAACTCCAGAAACTGAGGTCAGTAAAACTCTGAAGGACACAGAATTCATAGAGGCCTTATTCATACATTCATACCTGGGCATATGATTGTGATTTCTGTTTTTGGGGCACTGGAATCCAGATATGAAGTGGTGAAATATCATCACATAATGTATTATTGTTGTTTATGTAAGTGAATGTGTCACGGTAGTATAAATTCTCCCTGCTGATGTGTCCCATATACATTTACATTTATTCACTAGGCTGACACTTTTATCCAAAGCAACTTAGAGTTGATGTCTAACATGCAAGCTACATGGTAAAAAGGAGGCCGTAGGGTAACAATAAATGCTGCTTTTTCAAACACCACCTGGCGAACCAGATGAGAGTGCAGAAATAAGCACCAGCCAGAGAGTTATCAAGAGGATGGTACTGTAGTAGAAGGAAGTAGCTTCTAGCATCTAGAGCACAGAGCACAGTAACACTGTGTGTTATCTCCACCATTTAAACCGTAGGGTAACAATAAGTAAGGGATAATCAACGACGCACCGTGCGTTTATAGGAAAATAATGCACGTTCGAAGTGGTAATAAGGACCCGACGCCGCAGGCGGAGGGGACTTTACACTTCGATAAGTGCATTATTTTCCTATAAACGCACAGGGCGCGGAGTTGATTATCCCGCTTATACCACTGCTACTATCATTTTCGTTTATATCGCCACTGTCTTAGATACAACGTTGCTGTTTTTACCGTTACATTCACATTGGCGAATTAATATTCAAGTGTAATAAGAGACCAAAAGAAGGGAACTACTTCATAGCCGTGCGGTATATAGAAAAATAATGCACGTTCCAAATAGCGCATCACAATAGGAAATTTGACCAAGCAGTGGTATAATACTGCTTTTTCACACACCACAAGAGAACCAGAGGATGAGAGTGCAAACGTTTAAGCACCAGCCAGAGTGTGATCAAGAAGATGGTAGTAGAGGGAAGTAGCTTCTAGCATCTAGAGCACAGAGCACAGTAACACTGTGTGTTATCTCCACCATTTAAACCGTAGGGTAACAATAATGCTGCTTTTTCAAACACCAGAAGAGAACCAGAGGATGAGAGTGCAAACGTTTAAGCACCAGCCAGAGTGTGATCAAGAAGATGGTAGTAGAGGGAAGTAGAAGGATAGCATATAGCATCTAGCATCTAGAGCACCGAGCACAGTAACGCTGTGTTTCATCTCCACCATTTAAACTTTGTGTGGCCGTTGGGAGTTAGAACCCAGTTACAGTATATTATACCACAGTATGGTCTGACTATGCCACTCTCATTTCTTTGACTGGATGAGAGACCCAGCTAACACAATAGAATACAGATGCACCCCACGCTAGTGTTATTCAAGTGAATGAAACAATTGTAGCAAAAGCAATGCAGACATTTGTATTTATATTCTTCATTCAGAGTGATTCAAATAGTTGATTGGTATAGTCACAGCCATTAATGACATAATACATCATGGACACATACAGGAGTTCTCGTAGACAAGTATTCATATGAGAGATTACAATAAATGTTGGGCAGAATAGCACCACAATATCAATGTTGACAAGAGATCCACATTTGGTTCACCATTTGCACACGGCTCCAAAGGGATTTAGCACCCCAAAGACAGGAGCCCGGATTACACTGAGAAAACAGTCCAATGTCCAAACAAAGTAAACAAACAGACGAGAAGCGGGTTTAATTCACAAAAGGTTCCTAATAACCTAGTGTGAACTGAGGCACGCATACACTGGAGGCACAAAAGCCAGTGACCCCAGATGACTGAGTGCACGGGACCTGGTATAACGACGGGTTTGGCTCGACCACCAGCACCAGCACACGGCAGCGATTACACAGACACCCTGTAGCACCAGCACAGTCTGGCCGAGAGAGAGAGAGAGAGAGAGAGAGAGAGAGAGAGAGAGAGACCTAGCAGAGAGTGTGCTCTACAATTCCTTAACATTGTAACAATAGACGTTTTTTAAAGCTTGCTGCCTACACTTCTTTCCTCTCTGACTGACCCACATTATGATTGCCTGTCTCCAGGAGACCCATGAACACTGCGTGTATAGTAACTAATCTATGAACACATAAGAGCATCATGATGGGCTGGCTGAGTTGAGGCCAGTGATGTACTTCCCAGTGCTTATGGGTTGTTATATTGGTTATTGATCATATTATTGTTAAAATGAAGCATTTTATAATAATCATTACTATGAAAATGAGGATCACCTAATAGTTTGGAGTCACAGGTCGAATCAGTTATCCTACTTAAAAAAAGAAGCAATAGCAATAAAAAAGAACTCCAAGAGACAAGTATGACTTTGCTTTGATGAATAGTACTACTGTATTTCCATACCATCACTGATATGCTTATCACCAAAATAGCTTATCGTGACATTGTGGTATAGTTTATAGTCTATGTTGCCCATCTCTACTCCTGCTGTAACATATTGTATGATTATGTAGGAACACAACGTTGAGATTTACACAGGTGATCAAATTAAATTATATCATGCCTTTCTGCCTTTTGCACTCTGTCTTTGTCACTCTATGCAGACTACCTGGTTGTAAACTGACAGAGGAATCCTGTGAGGCTTTAGCCTCTGCTGTGCAGCACATGGTCTCCCTGACAGAACTGGACCTGAGTGACAATTACTTAAACATCACTGGAATTCATCTTTCGAGTGCACTGAAAGGTGACATCAACTGTAAGCTGCAGACATTGAGGTTTGTGTTTGACTTTCCTTTTTTCTTCTCAGGCTTTTAAACAGTGTCTTTGATATATAGTTTCAGTACCAGTATATTCACCACACAACATTATGTCAGTGTTTTTTCTACCCAGCAGTAAAAATGGGTTGGGTGAGGAGTGTGTTGAGAGTCATTGTAGTCATGTCAGAGTCCAGTCTAATGTCTGATATGAGTCACTGATACCTTATAGCATGTTGATGCAATTGAAGTTTCAATTTCATCCAGTGTTTCCCACACATAGACAAATGTGTGGCGGTGCGCCACAGATTCAGCACCGGCCGCCACATATTGCGTTTCGTTATTCTTTTATTTATTTATTTATTTATTCTTATTTTGAAACGCTATTGAAAAACATGCAGCATTCGTAAAGCTGAATTTCCTTTCCCTGCGCTCCCTCTCTGTCACGCGCGCGTCTGTCTCTCATACACACACACACACACACACACACGCACAGCCCCTAACCTCCGTGCACACCGTGGCTGTCTGTCTCCATGAAAACCAACGAGATCATCCCTGGAAGCGTGGCCGGTGGTCGCACTGATGCACCTGACGCTGCTCGGGTAGAAGCATAAAGTTCTCCCGCAACTTTTGTAGTCTATGCGTGCAACTTAATTACCAAACAGTAGAAGTAAACTCATTCTCCTTGGCCCGCTCTCGTGCGTGCCCCCCCCCCCCCCCCCCCCGACATGGAGCGATCACCACACATTGCCCTCTAATCTGTGGGAAAAACTGTCATCAGTTTCATAATGGTGTTTACAAACTCTAGTTCAGGAGGAGCGCAACGTAATTTGCCACGCCTCCGTCTTCAGTCAGTCGGTCTTACAAACGTAAAGATGTCCAAATTTTCTGCTGTTTACATGGCATAATAATGAGCTTGAGTAATTACTAGTCAAGTCAAGTTTATTTACATAGCGCATTTCATACACAGGGGTCACCCAATGTGCTTTACATAAACAAAACCAAACAGTAATAGCAGATAAAAGCATACTGTAACTGTCAAAGCAGCAGCATCGGGTTAATTTGCTCACTATCTCCCCTCACACCTCCAGTCTTCCTTAGTTCAGAATAAAGGGGTGTATGACGGGGTCCTGCATGACTTCTGCCTGCACAGTTGACTCTTGCACGCTCCCACAAAACACTTTAAGACCCTGGTCAGAGACCTCGCCAAACACGCTTTGCTACCGCATGTCTTTTTGCAAATTTCGGATCATGAGCTACAGTGGGTACAGGTTGAGAATGCACCTTTTCCCGCGGGACTCCCGAAGAGATCCCGCAGGCTGTCAAGCCGATTTTTTTCGAGGCTAAGGCAATGTACCCAAACAACCACCAGGTGGCAGAAAGTTTCATCCCGCATTTCAGCTGCATTTAATGATGAAGACCGCATATCCGTCAATAGTCGACTCCTTAATCTCATTAAGGTGATGACTGGCGAAATTAATCAAACGACGTTTCAATAAACCATTGTTGAAATTGACAGTTGAAATGGTTATAGAAAATCGCCTACAGCCTAACGCCGACACAGCTGATTCCTTGATTGATTCTAAGCTGTTTTGATGTAGGGGATGGGTAAACTGGCGTGCTACAAACATGCTACCAATCAAATGTAATATTAGTAGGACTAGCCTTCTTAGACACTTTAGTCATAGGCAACGTTGCCATGTTAATATGGACTAGAAGTGCTTGCTTGTGGTGGCGCTCCTGTCCGCTGCTTCTCCCGAATTGTGTTTGGCAAATTTGTTATTGGGGGAAACGCGGAGAAACGAGATGGTCAGTCCTCATATTTTTTCTTCACTTTTCGGCTAAGTAATACGTTAAAGTCTTCTTCCGTATTGAACAGACGCTCGGCATGTCAGATTGCAGTTGCAGAGTTTTCGAATGTTTTACAACCCATCTGGTATCCGCTGTTCATTCCGACATATCCCCACTCGGCGGTAGGCCTTTTTTTTTTTTCAAACAACGTGCCATTCCGACATGAGGTCATTAATAGGCTATTAATGTCATAACTATTAGGCTATCATTAGGCTTACTATGCATGGCTGTAGGCAGCTATGAGGCCACTGAGATCTGGACCTCATCGGTTTTGAGAGCTGGAAATACATGTGTTTGCTAAATATCGGTTGTTGTGCATGTTGCGTTCGCGACTCGGGGAAGTGAAAGCAGTTCTGTAAAGACATTGCAAGTTTTCATGGAGATCATCTGCGCTGCGCTGCGCTGCGCTGCGCTGCGCTGCGCTGCGCTGCGCCGCGCCGCGCAGCTGTAGCTGATTGTGAAAGCCGATTGGAAATACATAAGTTTAGAGCGAACGTTTCAACTATGTTTGCCATGGTAGACAAAAACACTCAAGTAAAACAATAGCCTAAAAAATAACTGCATGCGTAATGGACACGGCTCTATATCCTAAATAATTTTCGAGGTTCGCCATTTGGTAATATGACCTATCCTTACTGACAATAATTTAGATTGAGCACAACTAAAGTTGCACGAAGGCAAAATACAGTCCTAAAAGCCTATTCTATATAGCCTGGCCAATATTGTAGATGTGCAAAAGCAGCATTTGCGTGCGTGCTTGCCGGTGAGGTGTAGCCTACAAAAATGAGCATAACATCTGATTATTGAAGTGGCTATAGGATATAGGCTAGAGAAGAGTTGGTTTCAAATTCAAGTGTAGTAAAAAAGTTTGTGCACATCCCCGGTCAAGGTGCAGAACAAGAGTAGGCTAAATCATAAAAAAATGGAAAAAGGTTCGCACACTTGAAATCCTTCTTTTTTGATTTGATTTTATTTTCTTTATCACAAAGGAATGACGTTTCGACCGTGTGGTCTTCTTCAGATTAAAATTCAAGTACGTGCGCTATTTAACCCCTCGAGACCGACTGCAGTCTGCTGACACAGCCAGACGACTCTCCCAACCCATTCATTCGTTTTGGCCGATATAACCCATTCATTCGTTTTGTGCATATATAGATTCCTGCATGCTGCATTACCGTGGCCCTTAGCCTACCTTGTGGATGATTTTTTCTCATTGGAATACAGCAGGACAGGATGCCTTTTATCTAACAAACGCAAAAGCTGAGATTGTTGGAAGGACTAGGCTACTCAACAAACTTGTTTTTCGTTTCTGGGAGATCTCGTTATCGTTTTGGATTGTCGGATTTTTATACTTATTGTTTGGACTTATGGACAATGAACTTTGAGGGGTGGTTGTTAGTGCTTTACAAAGCTTTGTGTTAATAAGTGTCGGTCCTCCTATCCTTCAGCTCACTGCGCGATGCAGTTGCGCATAGTGGCCACGAAGTCATTAACTGTTTACGACACAATACATGATATTTGTGTTTTTCGTTTCTTAGATTTAATGCATGTTTGACATGTAAACAGGCCTTCAGTCCGTTAACTTAAGGCCTTCTTTTGCATGGGGTTGCTCGCATCCGCCCGTAACCTAGGCTATTATGTGCGTAGTGGCTGTATACTCTTGATTATAATAAGAGGCAAATTGTTACAGGACAACTTAAACTGACTTCCCCAATGCTTCCCCGCAGCACATTACATTTTAATATAGGCTAATATAGGATGAACAAAGTCTATGGACTTGCTATATTAAATCCAGTAGCGTAATAATTAGGCTATGTGCCACGTCCGATTTCGCAAGTGATGTATTAGGCTACGTTTAAACATTGACAAACGTCTGTGAGACTACCCATTTCATGAAGAGCAATTGTCTTGTGCGATCATTCCCCCTCCCCCACACTTGTCTAACCAGTTCACTAGACATTATAGCCTACCTATATGCGGCATTGAGGACGATTGCCTCCCTCCCCCCTCTCTCTCGACAGACACTTCCTGACACTAGGGCTCGGGATCATGACATCAAAACTTTGCGGGCACAGCCACATTGGCAGCTTCACTCCTTAGTTTACTATGGATTACTATGGATTTACTCCCGCCTTTTAGTGTGTTCCTGTTACTTAGTTTTTGCCTTCTTGGTCGTATGTTGCTGTGTAGTGGGGTGTAACAGTGCAACCCACGATCGCAAGAGGAAAAGAATAAATCGCTACTATATTTCTGCTTCTTGTCTTGTGCATCTGAATGAATGGATATTACGTTCAGTGCGCTACCAAATGGCGGCGATATTCCTAGAATGCAAGGCGTGTGCCCGAGCCCTATTATGTAAATGTAAAAGTGTGTGTGTGTGTGTGTGTGTGTGTGTGTGTGTGTGTGTGTGTGTGTGTGTGTGTGTGTGTGTGTGTGTGTGTGTGTGTGTGTGTGTGTGTGTGTGTGTGTGTGTGTGTGTGTGTGCGCTGAACCACGAATTCACATATTAACTTTTCTTTTCAGCAGACATCACAATCATAAAAAAATCGCAAAACTTTTTAATAAAATAATGCCTCTTGTCTTAATGGGTTCCGGAGAGGTTCGTAGAGTAGGTTTTGAACCCCGGTCGCTAACGTGTGATTAAGATGCCTCAACCAGTTACGCCACAGTTCGAGTGTCATGATCTTCGCACTTAGCCAAGAAATATAAAGGATTCAGTCAGTCGAGTTCATTTATTCGCGGCATGCACTTGAAACGCCGATCAAAAGTTCTGACATGTTAAACTGACGTTAGTCATTAATTCACCACATGATAAAATGTGTTATATTGACGCACAGTAGCCCACGGTAGTCTATGTCTATCTCTGAATCAACATGAACATGCATAACGAGATCCATATAGTTCTAAGTTGCTAGAAACTTCTTTTGCGGAGCTAGGCCTACTAGTCGATGGTTACAATGAATCACCCTCACTGCCCTATCGCATAGCCTATCTGACCATCCATTGTTACAATGTTACAAAATGCGCGATCTTCTCCATGCATGTAGCCTACGGTTATAAGTAAAGTGACATGATAGGCATGTAGGCCTATTAAAGATATTTCTGTTAAATACATTTTATTTTCAGTTGTCAAAAGTGTTGGGGACAAAATCTGTGATAACAAGTGCTGGGTAAGCTACCCAGCGTCGCCGGCTAAAATGAACATGCCTCCGTTTTAAAATAGCCTATAGGCCTACACATTTCTAAGTATTCCTAGCATAAATGTAGCCTAAATGTCCATCTTGTCCATCTCTTTCGTCTTCGCCTTGACAATAATAGCCTATTCACGGAAATGCGGTCTTGTAACCGTAATGAATTAATGAATTAATCTAAGGTTGCCTATTGAGTCTTTCAGGTTGAATTGAAGGCTTCTAAAACCATTTTCATTAATTTCATCAATGGTTTATTGAAACGTCGTTTGATTATAATTTCGCCAGTCATCACCTTAATTTTAATGATTAAATGAGACGGATTAAATGAGACGGATATGCGGAGCATTTCTCTCCCTCTCCATTGACCAAAACGTTGCTTTGGCATCTCTGCTGGACTGACTGAGTTATAGGCTACGTCGAGTGAGAGAGCCAGCTGTGAGGTAGGCTGTAAAACATTCGAAAACTCTGAAACTGCAATCTGTCATGCCGAGCGTGATGTCTCTTTTCTCCGCTTGTCACCAGCGCGGTGTCTTCGGGTTTTTCCGTGTTTTCCGGTATGAGCCGAACCTTCATTTTATTAGGGTGGTCTTATGTTGCCCCCTTGCGGTTGCAAAGTCCCGATGCTTCGGGATTCCCGATGTGCGGGAAAGAAAGGAGCATTCTCAACCCGTACCATCTGTAGTGAATTATTTGTAATAAGATGACTACTGACGGATATAATGTACTCTTAAACTACAAAGTTTAGAATACACCTGCAGAGTCACTGCACAGAAAGACTATAAAGGGCCTAACGCTCTTATAACAGTCAGGTCAAATGTCAATGCAATTTCATCAGTTTCATTTTTTGAGTTGGATGACTAATGAGGGCTATGATGTACTCTGAAAACGCTCACTGTCTGCGCCTGCTAAGTCACTCACAACAAGGCTTTGTGTGGCATATTGCTCTTGTAACACAGCAATGTCATTGTTTTGCCATTTAAAACATTCAAGTTGGTGAAGATTATTGTCTTCTAATAATGGTAGAATTGACTTTGTTTAATTTACTCTCTCTTTCCCTCTCTCTCTCTCTCTCTCTCTCTCTCTCCTTTAAAGACATGCCCGTGGAGAACTGAGAAAATGTAAGTGTTGATCTACTGTTGAGTGTTGTACTGTTATGCTTATGATGAAGTGTTCTTTATTAAGCAGCTATGTCACTGTGCCGTATGCCACCACTGTATGTGAAAGGCCTTTAGAGCATGTGTGGGGGTCTGTGGTGTCCTGCAGAAACACACTGAATCATAGTGACAGAGAGAGAGAACAGAGACAGATTGACACGTTGGCATGTTACAGTAGCCAGACATCAGAGGGATCATGGCAGACAAAGAAGGAGAACTAGTACGGCATGACACATGAGAGGCCCCTGAGAACAGAGACAGATTAACATGTGGAGAGTCTCAAGTTGGAGTGGAAGAAAATAATAGAATTAGAGGATAGAAAAAGCAAGCAAAGTTTGAAATATTGGATTAAATATTACTGTAGATGACTAGATTTTTTATTTAGATTCCAGATACTGTATGTCCTTTTCAAACTCATGCAGTAGATGTTATACATTCACAATATCTCTATGCTCCAGACTTGTTGGGTAGTGTGTATAAGTTATAATGGTGGAGAGCAGTTTAAGCTTGTAGCAGCTTAACTACAGTATGTGATGACAGATCACAGCCAATCATCCTCTCAATGCAACAAATGATATGCTACGGTCTGCTCTTATCGTTGGCAGTGAATGCAGTGCACCAGGTAGTGATAGAGCAGGTTGAGTGAAAGTGTGTTTGTGAATGTGCGGTGGCGAAAGTGTGCGGTGTGTGTGTGTGTGTGTGCACATCTGCATTTTTATGGCTGTTTGTGTGCTTGAGAGTGTGTGTTTGTTTTCCTGTTTGTGTGTCAGTATGTGTGCGTGAGTGTGTGTGTGTGTGTGTGTGTGTGTGTGTGTGTGTGTGTGTTTGCTTTGAGTTTCAAGACGTAATATTGTTGCGGTGCTTGTGTGTGTGTACTCATGTACCTACATGTAATATATAAGACAACTATACACACATAAAACCACAGGCCCATGGACATGAGACATGAGCACTAAAAACAGTATGCATCCCGGATGCAGTATAGCAAGTGTGAAATTAACCGTGTGGGTAGAATTTAAAAAGTCAGTAGTGACCATGGCAATGCATCCAGTATAGCCTATCATAAAAGAAATAAGGCAGCACATGTGGGCAATAAGGGGAAGGAGCTGTTTAGTCACTGACCATTTAGGATTCTGACAGCTTGTGGTATAAGACTGTCTCTGAATGGTTTGTGGGTGGTAATGCTCTGGCAGCGCTTACCAGAGGGAAGCAGAGAGAAGAGGGAGTGAGCTGGGTGGCTGGCATCCTTGATGATGGACTCAGCCCTCCTCTGACAGCGTGTGGAGTAGACAGTTGACAGAGGTGACAGTTGACAGTTGACAGAGGTCTATGGTGGTAGAATAGTGTCATATCTTGCAAGCGCAATACAACATCCTCAGGAGCAAATACTATTAATTCACTCGCGTAGACACAGCAGCGAGCGAGGAAAACAACAGCTGGGGGCCATACTCTCTCCAAGATGAGTTCTGCTCGCTCTCTTGAAGTACAGCTTTGCTCGCGTGGGTTGACTTTTGACAGTTTGGGGGACAGAACCAAGGAAGTTGCCTGTTGTGATTGGTCATTTTTCAACCTGAAGTCCCGCCCGCTTAGTTACTGTCTGTTGCTAAACTTCTAATGTAGTCATGTGTAACATTAACCACCCCTTTGTTGTTTCTGTTTACTGCTTAGTGTGTGTGTGTGTGTGTGTGTGTGTTCAATATTTGTGTCTGTGTGTGTGTTATTGCTCACTGCTGTTGCTTACTCGGTGTGCGTGTCCAATATGTGTGTGTTTGCTCTGGTAGCACTTACCAGAGGAGAGAAGAGAGGATAGGGAGTGAGCTGGGTGGCTGGCGTCCTTGATGATGGACTCAGCCCTCCTCTGACAGCGTGTGGAGGCTGCTCAGACCCAGGTCTCTTGATGGCACAACAGTGTTAAAGGCAGAGCTGTAGTCAGTGAACAGCATCCTGACAGGTGTTTTTCTTGTCCAGGTGAGCTAGGGCAGTATGCAAGGTGATGGAGATGGACAGATCTGCTGTGCGTACAGTATATGGAAACTGAAGTTGGTCCAGGAAAGCAGGGAGGTGTGTATTGATGTAGGCTGTAACCAGTCTCCCCAGACAGTTCACCACCACGGCAAGGTTAGGGCGATGGGCCGGTAGTCATTCAGGCAAGACACAGCACTTTTCTTGGGCACTGGCACAATCGTTGTCTTTGTGAAACACAAAGGCACTGTGCACCAGGGCAGGGACAAGTTGAAGATGTCAGTGTAGGTTTGTGGCACCTGAGTGGCGCACGTCTTGAATACACAAGACGGGATGTCATCAGCGCTGGCAGCTTTGTGAATTTTAACCCGTTTTAAAGGTTTTGCCGACCTCACCCTCTGAGACCTGTAAGATGTCTCCTCCTACTGGAAGAGCACCTTCATCCCCGGTTTAGACTTGTGATACTCAAAACGAGCATAGAGTTTATTTAGCTCGTCCAGAACCAAGGCAGGTGTGTCTGTAAGAGCTGGTGTCGCTTTATAGTCTGTGATCACCTGCAGTCCCTTCCACAGGCAATGTCACAGTTGCTGAAGTCATTCTCCAACTCATTCCCATACTGTTTTTTAGCCACTTGTATTGCCCTTCTTAGTGTGTACCTTGAGTTCTGATATCTAATCAGGTCATGGTCCTCTCCCTCAGGCTCAGGTAAACAGCGTTGTTTACCCAGGTGTTCTGGCTGGGAAAGGATCGGACGATATGGGAATGCACACACAAGTCCATGTTGTAGTCCGTCACCTGATGCACTCTCACTGAATCGGCGTACTCGTCCAGCTCCGCCGAGGAGTCTTTGAACACAGACCAGTCAGTTATGTCAAAACAGTCCTGAAGTACAGACTTGTGTTCTGCAGAGCAGCATTGAACTTTGCTCACTGCTGGTTGCTCACGCTTAAGCTTCGGTTTTGTAGGCCGGCAGGAGGAACACTGACAAATGGTCACAAAGTAGGGAGTCCAGGAGAGTCATACACTCATAGACAATACAGCAATATGTACGTGTGGAACAAATGGTCCGATTTACCAAAGTGTGGGTGTGGTACAGACCTGTATGAGCCTTTCAGTGGGGTGTAGCAGTGGACAAGGGTCTGATCGCCCCTGGTGGGACAGGTGACGTGCTGGTGGTACTTGGGAAGGACTGTTTTGAGGTTGCAGTGATTGATGTCACCCGTTATGATGAGGATTGCTTCCTGGTGCTGACTCTCTTGTTTCCAACATACAGTTCAAGTGCCGCTGCAGCAGGGGCGTCTGGTGAAATGTAAACAGTTGTGAGAAGTACAGAAGGAAACTTTATCAGCAGATCAAATGGATGCCATAATAGTCAGATACTCCAAAAGGAGTGTTTGGGTTAAGCCAGGTCTCGGTGAAACAGTGAAATCCTGTTATATTTATATTGATCATCACATTGCTTCTGATGTCCAAGAGAGTCATATAGTCATAGACAATACGGTAGTTTTGTACGTGTGGAACGTGTGTGTGTGTTGTCCCGTTTGTGTGACCTGTTTCTGTGTGAGTGTGAGACTGTCTTAGAGTGTGTGTGTGTGTGTGTATGTGTGTGTGTGTGTGTGTGTGTGTGTGTGTCAGAGGTGGGACAAAGTCATTGTTTGGCAAGTCACAAGTCAGTCTCAATTCATTGCCCTCAAGTCCCGAGTCAAGTCCCGAGTCAAGACAGGCAAGTCCCGAGTCAAGTCCAAGTCAAAGGCCAACAAGTCTCAAGTCAAGTCCCAAGTCCTACGTTTTGAATTTCGAGTCCTTTCGAGTCTTTTTTAAAATTGAGTGAAACAGGTAGTGACCGTTTATTACATTACAAAAATATAGGCAAAACCGTTACATATTTTGTTAACAATTTATAGCATTTTAGGATCTGCATAATTACTTATAACTAAAAATATTCAGTAATTTGAATACTTCATAATGATTACACTTGTCTTTAATGATATTGCAGGGGTGGTGTGTAGGTCTAATTGAGTGCCTGTCACTTTAAGAAGTAGGTTTCATTCGGTTTTAGCAAAATAGTCACGCATAGTTCAAGGATATAGTTTTCATTAAATAAAATGAATGTTAAAAAAACTAACAAGGTAAAGGAAATATTTCTGGTGTCATAGAAAATATCTTGCAATGTTAACTTCTATGATTTAGGTTACCGTGGCATGGCATTGTGTTGTCCCGTTCTACCATTACATGACATGGAGTTTGGTATCCAATGAGTGACAACCAGTGCTCAAAACAAAACGTTAAGGTAGGCTAGGCTATTCTCCTCCTGGTAACCAGTGGAATGGATTTAATGTGATGAAGGCTCAGATGAAGCTGGGAGGAATTTAACAAGTTCTACACACCGTGATTCGTTTCTTGTTGGTCTCCACGTAATTTTTGTAGGCAGACGAAATAATCGGTATCATTTTGCTAGCGCATTCACGTTCGTTGTCTGGCCCTGGACTAAAGCTTGTTCCGCGTGGTTGGCCGCTGTCGAATCAAAACAATCTAAGTGATTTGATTGGATCTTGTGCCGAATACGGGTCTCTGCCACACACGCACAG
>NC_084994.1:36616247-36658747 GCF_963854185.1 Sardina pilchardus
CACTGTCCTCTGTTCTGAAAGGCTCAGCCAAAAGCTGGTGGAAAGCCGAGCGAAAGAATATCCACACATGGGAGGAATTTAAAAGTGTTTTTCTAGCTGCATTTCTGGCCACTGATTTCGTTCAGGAAATTGAAGAACGGTTGCGCACTCGTATCCAAAATCCCAATGAGTCCATTAGGGACTTTGCCTATGATTACAGAGCCCTCTGTCTAAAATGGAAACCGGACATTGAGGAAACTGCTCTTGTACGCCGCATTCTCAGTAACGCCAATCCAAAGATTGCCTCAGGCCTACGTGGAACAGTGAGCACGGTGGCTGAGTTGGTAAAAGTTGGCAGCATGATTGAGAATGATATAGCATCAATGAAAAATTACTGGACACGAGTCAATAACGATAAAACAACTAAATTGCAACCAAAGAATAAGAAAGCTGAAGTGGTTGTTGTGAAGTCTAAAACACAGTCCCACACTCAGCCCAAACATCCACTTTCTCTCCTTGCTGTCAAAATCTCTATCAGAGGCCTCCAGGGAGCCGCCCTGCTGGACACAGGGAGTACATTTTCTCTGATGCGAGATAAACTGTGGCAGCAGATTAAGAAACCACAGGAACACCTGACACCTTGTGGTGACCAGGAGTTTGCCCTGGCCAATGGAACAGCTAAGAAGGCATTAGGCAAAGTTAACTGTACCCTTGGCCTCCATAACACCTACTGGACTCACTCCATGTTTGTCCTCTCTGATGAAGATCTGGCTTTCCCTCTCATCTTAGGCCTGGACTTCTTACAAAAGAGTGGCGTGCACCTGGACTTCATGCAGGGTACCTATGGAGTGAGAAGTGGAGCAAAAATGACATACTATCCACACACTGACCAGAATGAGTGGGAAAATGAATGGTGTACAGTGAAACCAGCAAATATTCAGCTCTATTATGCCTTGCCTCTTAGAGACCCAGCACCTAACACCCCTGTCCGTCTAAACATCCTGTCTGACTTACCCCAGAAGCCTAGACCTGAACTTCTACAGCTGATGACTGAGTGGCCATCCGTCTGCTCTGGAAAGCTGGGGAGAACGACCGTCGTGGAACACACCATCCGCCTGACTGATGACATCCCTCTGCGATGTCCAGCTTATCGGGTGTCACCACTCAAGAGCGAGATCATCCAACAGCAGCTGAAGGAGATGGAAGCTGATGGGATCGTTGAACCATCCTGCTCTCCATGGGCCTCTCCAGTTGTCCTAGTCCCCAAGCCTGATGGGAAATGGCGATTCTGTGTTGACTACAGACGCCTGAACAAGAAGACACTGTTTGATGCCTATCCCATGCCAAGGATCCATGACATCCTGGAGTCCTTTTCTGGCGCATCTGTGTTCAGCACGCTAGACTTGCGCTCGGGCTACTGGCAAGTCGCAATGGACAAAAGCAGCATTGAGAAGACCGCCTTCATCACGCCATTTGGTCTCTTCCACTTCCTTTCCATGCCTTTCGGCCTTAAGAACTCGGGAGCCACATTTCAGAGGCTTATGGAGAATGTGTTGGCAGAGTTGAAGGGTGTTTGTTGCTTTGTTTATATTGACGATATTATTATTTATTCAAAATCAGAAGTTGACCACATCGCTGACTTGAGGAAGGTGTTTGAGAAGCTCCATCACGCCTCGCTGACTCTCAACCTAAAGAAATGTCATTTTTTCAAGACCTCTTTGACTTTCTTAGGCCATCAAGTGTCCAGTCAAGGAATTGCAGCCAACTCTGAGAAGCTTAAGGCTATACGTGAATACCCCAGGCCTACAAACATCAAAGAGCTCCAGAGGTTTCTTGGTCTTGCCGGCTGGTACCATAAATTCATCAGGAACTTCGCAGATCTGGCCGCCTCTCTGCACAACCTCAAGAAGAAGGATGTTGAGTGGAAGTGGACCGAGGACTGTGAGAGGAGCTGGGAAGGACTGAAAGAGGCACTCCAGTCTTCTCCAGTGCTTGCTCATCCAGACCTGTCGAAACCCTTCAAAGTCTCCACTGATGCCAGTGATGTCGGGTTGGGCGCAGTACTGACACAGGACGATGATGATGGCGAGCATGTCATTGCATTTGCCTCCCGTATACTGAATGAAGCGGAGAGGAACTACTCCGTCTCTGAAAGAGAGTGTTTGGCTGTTGTGTGGGCCGTGGAGAAATGGCAGCACTTCCTGGAAGGAGTCCAGTTTGAGGTGGTGACAGACCATGCAGCCTTGGCATGGGTCTTTAACACCCCCAAAACTTCGTCACGTCTCACACGCTGGACCCTGAGGCTTCAGCCCTTCACCTTTACAGTGCGATACAGGAAAGGTACATTAAATGTCGTCCCTGATGCCTTATCACGGTGCCCGGTGCCTACTGGGAATACTACCATGATGACACCAAGCCTTGCTGTGTGCGCTGTGTCTACAAAGAGGGCTATTGATCTGCCTAACTCTTTGGATGAAATCTCTGCTGCCCAAGGACGAGACCCCTACATCACAGGCGTCCGGGAGCTAATGCCTTCCCCTGAGACCATTCATCCAAATCGCATCGCCTTTGTTGACCAGCAGGGGCTGCTATACAGGCGAGTGCCAATCGCCCAGGACGGACATAAGTTCCAGCTGGTGGTCCCACAAGAACTGAAGACCGCCTTCTTGTGGTATTACCATGACAACCCTCTGGGTGGGCACTTTGGTCGCCTGAAGACCCTAATACACATCTTGGATGTTGCCTGGTGGCCAGATGTCCGCAAAGACACCTGGGCCCACATCAAAGAGTGCTCTGTCTGCCAGCAACATAAGCCTTCCAACTCGAGGCCTAGTGGTCTGCTGCAGTCGACCCAAGTGTCCGAAGTTGGCGAGATGGTGGGCATTGACCTCATGGGCCCATTTCCTCGCAGCCGCAAGGGTAACTACTATCTGGTGGTCCTTGTGGATTACTACTCCAAGTGGGTAGAACTGTTCCCTATCCGTAATAGCCGGACCCCTAAGCTAGTGAGGATTCTCACAGAGGAGATATTCACCAGATGGGGTACGCCAAAATATCTCCTGTCCGACAGGGGGAGCCAGTTCACCAGTAACCTTTTGAGAGCAGTCTGCAGATCATGGGGAGTGACCAATAAGTTCACCACAAGCTACCATCCACAGACAAATCAGACTGAACGGGTCAACCGAACACTCAAGACCATGATTGCCTGTTATGTTGATGGGAAACATAGGAACTGGGACCAGTGGGTCCATGAGTTCCGTTTTGCAATCAACTCCTCATGGCAAGAGTCCACTGGCTTTGCACCCGCCATTCTCCATCTGGGACGTGTTCTCAAAGGCCCTCTTGACCAACTTCTGTCAACAGCTCCGCCACCAACGTCTTCACAACATGCTCTCCTGGAAAGACAGTTAGAATTGTCAAGACAAGTCGCTGTCAATGTGAAATGTGCTCAGAGCAAACAGGCCAAGTACTACAGCTTAAAAAGGAAGAACATGGAGTTCTCAGAAGGGGACCTGGTGTGGGTCAGAACCCATCCATTGTCCGATGCCTCAAAAGGATTCACTGCCAAACTGGCGGCAAAGTGGGCTGGACCATGCACTGTAAAAAGGAAATTAGGAGCCATTAACTACAGAGTTCAGTTCCCTGATGAGTCCACTGACAATATCAATGTGGTGAATCTCAAGCCCTACTTCGGTCCTTCTCTCGACATATCCAGTCTGGGGGGGGGGACTATGTAGCCTCAGCCACATAAAGTGTTTTCAAAATAACTTAAAATAAATAAATTAGTTATGTTTACATTTGAGCCATGTACTGTAGGCTTATTTATAGCCTATTTCTTAAGTATTAAAAAAAAGTCTATGTAAATGAATTCATAGAAAGCCTGGCCAGGCGCTGATCCGTTTTGTTACATTCTCCCTTTAAAGAATATATGGGCGTTAGCGTAAATATAGGGTGAGCATGCAGCCTAGGAAGTCTATAGGGTTTTTCACTGTCACTCACCTTGTCACCGTCGCACGCACCCACCTTCTCACTCTCTGTCCTATGGCCATAGACCCTTTATATCACATGCTCCGTTTTTGAATGAGACGCGGAAAGAGGAATGAATGGAGGTAGACGAATGCCGGTAACGCAATGGTCTGATATCCTTCAGAATTTCTTTAACAAGTCCGAATTAATGAATGTCAAGTATTGTGCTATTTTTATATGGATTACTCTTCATCATTACGCCCGTTTTGCTATGGAATCTACTGTCGGACTTTCGCAAATGAACTGAATTATAAAGAGGTGAGATCGCTCCTTTTTTCTCTCTATTTTTTGCTGGCGGGATCTCCGAGAAATTGTCTACTTGTTTTTTTTGACCGAACTTACGGATTACCTGTTTTTTGGATTTTATGGACTGTTGGAAGCTTTGCTTTTTTGTTGGAAAGCGCACGGCTGTGCGCGGGGTTTTTGCTTTGGAGTTCGCTGCTTACGCAGTGTGTGGACTAAAAGACTCTGCCCGATTGGGCTGCTATCTCTCTCTCTACCTTCTCACAATTCACTCACACAAATAAATACTCACTTTGAAAGATAATTTGCACGTGCGTTTCATGAACTTAGAAAATTTGTTGACGACTCACATCGAGTTTGTTACAGCCTCATGTAAAGGACGAGGCTGGTTCATGTATTCCCAGGGAAAGGTCCTCTAGCAATTGTGCAGGCACAGTGGAAGGCAATCAACAGACCAGCAGGTGGCGCCGCACTGTGGTCAGCTAATACAACATTGAGAACACATTGATTGTCAAATTATGCCAGAGCAAGAAATTAATATTTAATCATCTTGATCAAATAAGTCATAAACACGTTGACACTTTGAAAGCCTTTTGTTCCAAAACCATTTCTCCTGCTGAAGAGGGTGTTGATCTTCAGTCTCAATCACACACATAACAGACTGCATCATATTCAATAAGTATATTTTTTGCTTAGCCTGTAATATGTTATTAGAAAGCCTAATTCTTTAATTGTAGGCTACTGTTTTTTTTCTGTGGCCCAGTAGAGATTGTCCTGCAGCATTTGATCATTTTTCCGTTCCATGCGGCCCAGCAGTGCTGGAAGGTGGCGCGCTGTCTGCAGCGGTGTCCAGCGGGACGTGGAGCCCAACTGTCAGTTGGTGAGGTTCCAGCTGAGCTGCTCCACCATGTTCCTGCTGCCTCAGGCCTACTGGGACGGCCCTGAACATCAGGGAGGTGAAGGTTCAGTCCTCACTGACTGCTGTGGAACCAGCTGTTGACCTCAATGCAAATGGAGGGACACTAGTGACCCTCAACAGAGTATCCAGCTGCTGCAGGTGAGCTGAGCAGAATGCAGTGGAGTCGGCCTGCTCAAGATAACACAGAACACAGTAAACATCAGGGCTTCTAACACAGAGTCCAGTAATCAGGCACATCTGGGCTTCTGTTATGTTAGTCCTCAGGCTCTGCTCTAATTCATCCTAAAGGTGTTCTATTGGGTGGAGGTCTGTGCAGGCTAGTCAAGTTCATCCACACCAAACTCTGTCATTCATGTCTTTACAGACCTTGCTTTGTGCACTGGTGCACAGTCAGCCCCCTATTTCTATTTTCTCCCCTAAAACGACATGTCCAAGTTGTAAGCTGCACAGATCCCACATAGTTTGAGACTCAGAGATCTGGTATCACTGGAGAGGCAACACTCTCAGTGTCTGTGTGATTCTGGGACTTACTAACCCAGAGACGGGGTTGTTTCTCCGCCCATAGGGTTGCCTATGCAATGACTTGGGTAGCCTGATTTTTGCATAAATAGGCTGTAATATGTTGCTGTTAGAAAGCCTAATTGTTTAATCGTAGGCTACTGTTTTTTCCTTTGGCCCGGAATGAATTGTCCCGCAACATTCAGACATTCAGGGACCTCTAGGCAGGATTTGGACACAACTATGCCACAGACACAGGTCTTGGCTTCCTGCAGTCCAATTTTGAAGTCAAAAGACTGATGATTGATTTTTTCTTAGGTCTTTTTTGGAGACTCCAAATTGACACTTGGTTATCAAACTGTGTAACCAGAATCAAACACCTCTAACTTGACAACCCCTTTGCCTGCGAACAAAATCTTGGCCTCTAATGAAAGCTGTCACTTTTGGGGTCCTTGCTACTATTTGGGTTTGGATGTCAGTGATCCTGGAATACAATGAAAGAAGCATAATCACAATAATCATCCTTTATTTTCTATTCCGCCTGTGACATTTCGATAATGAATGGCCCAAAAAAGTGCACTGGCAAATGTGTAGATGTGGGAGTGGATCATGGAGAGCCCCCAGTGTAGAGAGGTGGGAGTGGAGACAGTGCAGAGTGTAGAGAGGTGGGAGTGGAGACAGTGCTGAGTGTAGAGAGGTGGGAGTGGAGACAGTGCTGAGTGTAGAGAGGGGGGAGTGGAGACAGTGCTGAGTGTAGAGAGTGGAGACAGTGCTGAGTGTAGAGAGGTGGGAGTGGAGACAGTGCTGAGTATAGAGAGGTGGGAGTGGAGACAGTGCTGAGTGTAGAGAGGTGGGAGTGGAGACAGTGCTGAGTGTAGAGAGGTGGGAGTGGAGACAGTGCTGAGTGTAGAGAGGTGGGAGTGGAGACAGTGCTGAGTGTAGAGAGGTGGGAGTGGAGAGTGGAAACAGCCCAGAATGTAGATAGGGGAGAGTGTAGCACAAAGATTCTAGAACAGAGCAAGATGGATCACTGGTCGGATAATACGTTGGATATGTTGAAGTACATTCTAACGCTCCATGGGCGCCATTTTGGTAAGCTGAAAAATAATAAATCGTGGCTTTCACACGGCCAGATCATTACCGAGTAACGAAACAAAACAAAAAACAGCTGGCAACGGCGAAAACAGCTGTTTAGGTGGTTTATATGATTGGAACTGTGTCTGAAATGTTGCGCTTAGCTTACCACAATGGCGCCCTGTTGGACTCGGAGCGTACTTCATTCTTTTGACGCAACTGATCCATCTTGCTCTGTTCTAGAATCTTTGGTGTAGCATGGAGACTGCCCCAAGTGCACTTCCTCGTCCTACTCCTCTCACTCTTTATTCATGTCTTCCTACACACACACACACACACACACATACACACGGCAGAGGTTGCAATTCCCCTTTTTTCAATGAGTGGTGAAAACCTGCACAGTGACATCTCCAGCAAACACATCTCTGTAACAGACACAATGTGAAAATCTATCAATTGTGAATTATATAGTATGTCACAATTTCATTAACAGAATGTGTACGAAATACCTTCTCAACACCTTTAAGACTGTTAAGTAAGACAAATCAGTACTATTAGCATCCACTTAATCAATGAGCCTCAGGTATAAGACCGCACTCTACCAATACTCTTAGCATGACCTTTCAGGAGATTGTAGCCTACATCAACAGGCCTACAGTACAGTGCATAGTAGCAGCCTAATCATTTCCATCTTAGTCCAGTAGTCTGAGGAGGATCCTTTTGTTGAGCTAAGTCTTCTTCCTTGAGATTTGGTTGAGAAATATTGAACTCCAGGTAAGCAGGTAAATAGACTGTGCCACATTGAGCCATAGAACCGATCTGCACGCTGCAGCCAGGGGCTTCTCATAGATTCACCAGGACAGCAGATGCAGGACAGGTGTGGAACTTAGTGAGAGTGTTTTGGGTGGATGGTGGCAGAGTTGCACTGAATACACCTTACAGTATATACTGAACCTCCAAACCCGACCCTCCTCAAACAATAGCTCACAAATGTCAATATCTATCATCTCTCTGACACTTCTGTAATCAATAATAATGAATAGTCGATCGGTTTCCTGAGACAGGGAACTGCGTCTCTGTGGCACATGACCCGCTCTGCAGTCTGCAGGTCCGACTGGAGCAGCTTGCAGCGGTGTGGGTGGCATGGAGGCACAGGCACAGGGTGGCACACAGTGGAAGTGTGTTTGTGTGTGTGTGTGTGTGTGTGTGTGTGTGTGTGTGTGTGTGTGTGTGTGTGTGTGTGTGTGTGTGTGTGTGTGTGTGTGTGTGTGTGTGTGTGTGTGTGTGTATGTGTGCATGTGTGTGTGTGTGTGTGTGTATGGGTGGCATGGAGGCACAGGGTGGCACACAGTGAAAGAGTGTGTGTGTGTGTGTGTGTGTGTGTGTGTATGTGTGTGTGTGTGTGTGTGTGTGTGTGTGCATGTGTGTGTGTGTGTGTGTGTGTATGGGTGGCATGGAGGCACAGGGTGGCACACAGTGAAAGAGTGTGTGTGTGTGCATGTGTGTGTGTGTGTGTGTGTGTGTGTGTGTGTGTGTGTGTGTGTGTGTGTGTGAGTGGCATGGAGGCACAGGGTGGCACACAGTGGAAGAGTGTGAGTGTCATGATGGACAGATGCCCACTGCCTCAGATGAAGATGAAGGCTATCAGACAGGTGGCATGGAGACACAGGGTGGCACACAGTTAAAGAGTGTGTGTGTGGGTGATGTTAGTGCTCAGACATGTCACACACTGCAAGGGTGCGCTGGACAACAAGCAGGAAGCTTGGCACACACAGACAGGATGTGGAAATGTGACGCGGTCTGAGGAGACCAATCAGAACCCAGACTCAGCGGTCATGTCAGGAGGGACGCTCCGCACGGCTCTGGGGACAAGAGGAGGAACGGCACAGTGAGTTAAGAGATGGACTACTCACAAAATGGACACCAGGGACAGACAGCTTTATTCAACATAACAGGGTTGCCTCTGTGCAATATAGTAAGTAACAAAACTGAAATATATACAAAGTATATTTCTAAAGCATGATATCAGTTTTGTGTTTGTTTGTGTTCTGGAATGGTCAGGTCTGAAGATTAAGGAGACAAAATGTGCTGTTCTGTAGGAGACAGTGGAGAGAATCAAAGAATGTCAAAAAACTAATTTGTGTGAGTGAGTGAGTGAGTGAGTGAGTGAGTGAGTGTGTTTACGTGCATCGTGTGTGCTTGTGTGCAGAGATGTAGAGTGGTAAAATAAGAGGTGGGTAAATTAGGAATTATGTGAGCATGGTAAGGTGGATGTTCAGAACTTGTTTGATGGGGATGATGGTGGAGGTTATTGACCAACGTTTATGATTCTTACATACATCTTCTGATGCAACTTGGGCACATCATCAGTGATGTAACCTGAGGTCCTCGGGTGTTTCGGGTCTTTCAACATCAGACACCCTCACCCAGGCGACCCAGCTGGAGGTGATCAGTCCCCAGCTTGTGCCCAAGTAGCTTTGGTTTTCCACGGATCGCCCCGCTTGATCCACAGCCATCTGGATGCCTTTTCTGCGGCATCGGTGATGCTCCTGATGGCTCTCCGCATCTGCAGCCCTCCCAAACCCAGGCGCTTCAATACCTGGTACAGGGACTGGCCTGCGAAGCCTCTGCAGCCAACCGCGATGGGGTCACATCGGGTCTTCCATCCGCTGCTTCGACAATCGCCTACCAGTCCCTCATACTTGGCTCTCTTCCTCTCAAAGGCCTCCTCCATACGGTCTTCCCAGGGGACAGTCAACTCCAGCAGGACCACTTGTCTTGATGTTTCTGACACCAGGACCATGTCTGGCCTGAGTGTTGTCACAGTGATGTTCTCTGGAAATTTGAGCTGCCTCCCAAGGTCGACTCTCAGCTGCCAATCACGTGCTGTTGCCAGGAGTCCTCCTGGTGGACTTGGACGCTGTTGTGTCTTCTCCCCTGCTTTAACAATTTTTTGCCTTGCTGGATGTTGCTTCCGGCTGTGAGCTATCGCTGCTGTGATCACCTCAGCTATAACCCTCAACACCTGGTCGTGACGCCAGCGATAGCGCCCCTCTCCCAAGGCCTTCGGGCAACAACTCAGGATATGCTCCAGAGATCCCCTTCTCTGGCACAAGGGACAAGCTGGAGTCTCTGCTAGGCCCCAGCAAAACAGGTTGGATGGTCTAGGGAGGGTGTCATAGACTGACTGGATCAGGAATCTAATCCGGTGTGGTTCAGCCTTCCACAGCTCTGCCAAGGTGATCTTGACAGTATGACAGTAAAATGTTTCCTAGTGTTGATTAGTGTATGTGTATGTATTAGTATTACAGTATGAATGTGGATGTGATTTCTTTACGTAAAAGTTGAAACCGGCGAATAAACTCTTTTGAGAGGTGGATAAACTCCAGTCCTGAAATTTCAGAGGTGGATAAACCCTGCGTGTGCGTGTGCGTGGGTGTGCGTGCGTGTGCGCGTGTGCGTGTGTGCATGCTGTTCACCCGTTTCCCGCCTCATGTGCATGGTGTGCCCCGCAGGGTATCCGCCCTTCCTTCCGACATACCAGCACTCCGACATTGACGTCCAATTGTCGTAGTGGAGGCATGTCTCTTTATGGGAAAAAGTCCCACCACTCCGACATTTTTTTTTTTCATGGTCGCAGAGGCGGTATTTAACTTTTTTTTCAAACAACGTGCCATTCCGACATGAGGTCATTAATAGGCTATTAATGTCATAACTATATCCAATTGTGTAAAATAATAAAGATTCACATTTAAAATGTCATTGTGAAGACTTCTTGATATGGTTATGTGTCTGTTGCGTGCGCGACTCGGGGAGGTGAAAGCAGTTCTGTACATGGCAAGTTCTCATTATTCGCGGACTAAGTGGAGCTAAATTAAGTCATTATTTTGCTGTCACTTCGTCTGTTTTATGGCCTAGAAGGTTGTATTTGGTATCTGTGGATAGCTCTAGCTCTCCTCTTTTATCTGACATGCAAGCCATATATTTTTGACCACAGTTTCACGAGTAAAGCAAACGAAAGTAGCGGTAGCCGAAGCTATATGACATTCTTATTTGTTTGTCACTTCGTCTGTTTTTATAACACAAAATGATCGATGTGTTTGGTATCAATGGAAAGCTCTGTTTCTCCTCTTTCATTTGATATGCGTGTCATGTCTGTGCGATGTCTGGTCCCGGAGTAATTCAAGCGAGAGCAGTGGCTGCGTGGGTGAAGGCAGAGCAATATAGACTGTAAATATGATATACTTTGATTTAAATTCATGATTTTATTTTATTTTCATACTTGATCGTACAGACACGTGTCTAGTCTCGTTGGAAAGCCCCGGTTCTGCTCTTTCATGCAATATAGGTCTCATCTCGCTGTGACTAATAATCGCGGAGCAATGTAACAGAGAAGAATGGGTGTGTTTTTTGACGCACTTTGCGTCCGTCGGGCTCATAGGGTCCGTTAAATTGACTTGGAAAAAAATAGGATTTGTAAACTGTCGGAATGGGGGTACTAAAATGTGTCGGATTGACAGCATGTCTAAATAGCAGCATGTCGAAATAGAGGCATGTCTAAATGGAAGCATGTCGTAGTGGTGGCATGTCTGAGTGGCAGCATGTAACCGCCCTGCAGACAGGAGCTTTTCTCTTTCTGGTTGAGATCAGAGGAGTGGAGAAGAGAGGAGGAGACAAGAGGAGAGGAGGAGAGAGGAAAGGTACAGTAGGGGTAGGGGATAGTCATGGGGAGGTAGAGGATGGTAATACATACTAAACACACTAAAGCAAATATCTATAAACATGTACAAGGAGACATATTATGCACAGTGATCACACAGGGAGAACCATACAGTGCAAAAGTGTTTATGTGTGTGTGGAAATTAAATAGTTCAGTAGAGTCAATAAGAGCACCAGTTACACAGTGTAGGGCGGCTGAGGGAGGGGGTGAAGAGTGATATCTGTGACCCATGCGCGTGCACACACACACACTCACAAAACACATACACAAGCATAATGTCCCTGTAATGTTCACTTATAAAACACATTAGGTGCACTTTGGTTTCCTACAAAAATTGGGCATTTTTCCGCTTGGAGTTGAACTTGTTTTCAATTTGACAAAGGCACACCTCACTGTCCAGACTGATCGCTCCATAACTTGTCTGTTTAAGCTGATGATTGTTTAAAGTATATAAGAAAAATAATTTGGTAACACTTTATAATAAGGGTACATGAATTCTCATGAACTAATGCATGAATTAATGCATGAATTACGCATTAGTTAATCCATCAATATATCATGAATCATTATGACTTAACATGAATTCACTGATTGTCATTAATGAATTAATACATAAATAACTCATCATCTTAAGCATTAAGTACGGTTGGCACATCATCATGAATCATGATTAATTAAGCATGATCATGATGACTTTTTGTCAGACAAAATTTTGGACATCACCGTCATGGAGAGAAAAGAAAAGTAATTACACATGAATTCATGTTAACTAAATGTCATGAATTATCATGAGTTAAAGGGATAATCCGGAGTGAAATGCACTTTAGATCAATTTTTCGGACTATTGGGAGTACATACGTTGAGTTGACACCAAAATCATGTCATTCGGATGTATTTTGAGAAAGTTCGAGCTCACCGTTTTTAGCCAAAACTCGTTAGCCTGGAGGTGACTCGGGCATGTCATTTCGCCGCTACAAAACGCTATTTTTATACCTCTTCTACTGTTCCAAACAACACTACACTTACGTGGTAGTGAGTAGAGGGTCCCTAAAGCCAAACCGAAGTATCCCCACGTCTTTATGTGGTCGGATAGAGAGTCCAGAATGAATTTAATCGAGTCAGTACCTTTCCGGAAATGTCGCTGTTGCAGCTAGCAACGTTTTCACAACACTTTACTAACATTTCCGGAAAGGTACGGACTCGATTAAATTCATTCTGGACTCTCTATCCGACCACATAAAGACGTGCGGATACTTCGGTTTGGCTTTAGGGAACCTCTAGTCACTACCACGTAAGTGTAGTGTTGTTTGGAACAGTAGAAGAGGTATAAAAATAGCGTTTTGTAGCGGCGAAAGGACACGCCCCGGTCACTTCCAGGCTAACGAGTTTTGGCTAAAAACGGTGAGCGCGAACTTTCTCAAAATACATCCGAATGACATGATTTTGGTGTCAACTCAACGTATGTACTCCCAATAGTCCGAAAAATTGATCTAAAGTGCATTTCACTCCGGATTATCCCTTTAATTCATTAACTCATGCATTAATTATACATGAAAATCTCATTAATAAACATGAATTAATAGTATGTCATTAATGACATCAGGTATGGACAACAAAAAGGTACAGTGGGTAAATCATTATGAATAATGATCAATTACACATGATCATGGTGATTTCTAGGTTTTTGAAATGTGCTCCAAGGGGTAAGTAAACTATACATTAACTCATCATGAACTAATTAAGACCATTTTCAGAGAATATCGAAGAATCCACATCGTTCAAATATAGGCATGTCCTCATTAGCTAAGCATTATCTTTTCATTAGTTAATCATGTCTGTGGCCCCTCAGATAAAGTGATGAACAGGTGGTGCTTTAAATGCATGAAGTTTGAAGTCATGCAAAAATGGTCAATTTACATTAATTAATGATGAATTACTGAATGTTTGTGGCCCCTCACCTAAAGTGGTAAATGGACCCTTCTTTATCACTGACGATAGAAGTGGATTCTTCGATATTCTATGAAAATGGTCTTAATTAGTTCATGATGAGTTAATGTATTGTTTACTTACCCCTTGGAGCACATTTCAAAAACCTAGAAATCACCATGATCATGTGTAATTGATCATTATTCATAATGATTTACCCACTGTACCTAATGCTCAAGATGAATTTGTTGTCCATACCTGATGTCATTAATGACATACTATTAATTCATGTTTATTAATGAGATTTTCATGTATAATTAATGCATGAGTTAATGAATTAACTCATGATAATTCATGACATTTAGTTAACATGAATTCATGTGTAATTATAGTGCATGAAAATGCACTATACTGTTCTTCCTAGGCTTCTTATTATTATAGTGCATGAAAATGCACTATACTGTTATTCCAAGTCTTCTTATTATTAAACTTCTTCTTCTAACGCAGCCAATTCAGCTTCAACTGTTTAACGTAGAAACTTCATTCAAACGTTGTTGCGTAGGTCTTGCTTATGCCATGCCTGCTTTGTATTTTTCAACTTTGTAACTTTTATACTTTTTAAACTATTAGTTAAAAACTATTACAATTTCCCCCATAGACTTAACATTGCTCATTATGACATCACGGCAGCAATTAGAATCTTACGCCAGGTGGCCGGCCACCTGGGCACCAACTGTCAGTTTCTCTCAATCTCTCTGAAGACTACATATTCTGTTCCCCTGTATCCTCTGTGCACAACAGTATCAAAATAAGTCCTCCTAATTCCATCCAACTTTATATCCATTCATCTTCTTCAAACCATTCACTCATCCACCCATTCTAAACAGTCTGCCTATCAACATCAATTAGACGTTCTACATTCAACTTTTAAACAATCTACTCTGTCTCAGGCTGGCTCTCTTAAGACTAGCCAGTTAAATTGATTACACCTGTATCTGTATCCACTACTCTCAGTAGAGAGCTGTGTCTCTCCATTCTACAAGAATATACGGCACATTCCATTCAACATTCTATCCATTCATCTTCTTCAGACCATTCACTCATCCACCCATTCTAAACAGTCTGCCTATCAACATCAATTAGACGTTCTACATTCAACTTTTAAACAATCTACTCTGTCTCAGGCTGGCTCTCTTAAGACTAGCCAGTTAAATTGATTACACCTGTATCTGTATCCACTACTCTCAGTAGAGAGCTGTGTCTCTCCATTCTACAAGAATATAAGGCACATTCCATTCAACATTCTATCCATTCATCTTCTTCAGACCATTCACTCATCCACCCATTAAACTGTCTATCAACATCTATTAAACAATCTGTCTATCAACATCCATTAAACTCTCTGTCTATCAACATTAATTAGACTATCTACATTCAACTTTTTAATTATTTACTCTGTCTCAGGCTTTAAGAGTACACTCTGGCTCTCTTAAGACTAGCCAGTTAAATTGATTACACCTGTGTCAACTACTCTCAGAGAGCTGTATCAGTGTCTCTCTTAACAAGAATATAAGGCACATTCCATCCAACCTTCTATCCATTCATCTTCTTCAGACCATTCACTCATCCACCATTAAACTGTCAATCAATATCTATTAAACAATCTGCCTATCAACATCCACTAAACATTCTGTCTATCAACATTAATTAGACTATCTACATACAACTTTTAAAGTATTTACTGTGGGTCCCTCTCAAGCAGCGTTTATATGTCCTCCCTCGCTCCTCGATCCTCAATGATCTACATAAAGAAAGATAGAAGAAGGGTTAGACTATCCCATTGTTGCCGCTCCATCATTCTTTATGTAGATCAGTGAGGAGCGAGAGAGGACGCGTAAACGCTATATGAGAGGCACCTTCTGTCTCAGGCTTTAAGCATACAATCTCATTAAGACTACAGATCCTGTTAACTGTTTCCTCTGTCCACAACTGTTTCAAAATAAAAGTCCTCACTGCAATAATACACTATTAAATCATTTGACCATTGAAACTACTCAACTATTTAACTGTTCAACCATTCCAACTGTCAGTTATCATCAACTATGCCTCCAGTCAACTACATGAAACCTCCATGTACCTAGCAACCAACATAGCAACCATTAAAATTAAGTGTTTATGACCGTTTCCATAGCAACCAACATGATTATACTGCAGTAACTTCTTGTTTCCTGATAGTGGCCACCATGGATACCCTAGCAACAAATGTTTCAAAATAAAAGTCCTCATTAGCAAGTTAGCTAGTTAGCATAGTTAGCATTGTTAGCATAGTTAGCATTTTTAGCATAACTGCAAAAAATCATCAACTAAGTTAGCTAATCAACCTGGTTAGCATTGTTAGCAAATCTAGCATTGTTAGCATAGTTAGCATTTTTAGCATTACTGCTAGAAATCATCGGTTAAGTTAGCTAATCAACCTGGTTAGCATTGTTAGTAAAGTTAGCATTGCTAGCATAATTAGCATTTTTAGCTTAACTGCTAGAAATCATTAGCTAATCAACATTTTAACACGAATAGAAATTATTAGTTAAGTTAGAACTGGAATGTTTCATCTTTAAACTGTCTACCTTCACACTATCAACTCTCTGTAAACTATGCAACCACCATGTTTACCCTAGCTACACCTTAGTAACCATATCTACATTATCTATCTATTTTTGCATTTTCATGCACTGGTAATTCCTTGGAATTGCATTTCTAGTTCTTCTTCTAACGCACGCAATTCAGCTTGAACCGTTTAACGTAGAAACTTCATTCAAACTGTGTTACGAAGGTCTTGCTTAGGACATCAGCGCAATGTATTTTTTAACTTTGTAACTTTTATACTTTTTAAACTATAAATTAAAAACTATCAACAATTTCCCCATAGACTTAACATTGCTCATTATGACATCACGGCAGCAATTAGAATGTTACCCCAGCTGGTCAGCCACCTGGGCACCAACTGTCAGTTTCTCTCAGGCTTTAAGAATAGCCTACAATCTCTCTGAAGACTACATATTCTGTTCCCCTGTATCCTCTGCGCACAACAGTATCAAAATAAGTCCTCCTAATTCCATCCAACTTTATATCCATTCATCTTCTTCAAACCATTCACTCATCCACCCATTCTAAACAGTCTGCCCATCAACATCAATTAGACGCTCTACATTCAACTTTTAAACAATCTACTCTGTCTCAGGCTGGCTCTCTTAAGACTAGCCAGTTAAATTGATTACACCTGTATCTGTATCCACTACTCTCAGTAGAGAGCTGTGTCTCTCCATTCTACAAGAATATAAGGCACATTCCATCCAACATTCTATCCATTCATCTTCTTCAGACCATTCACTCATCCACCCATTAAACTGTCTATCACCATCTATTAAACAATCTGTCTATCAACATCCATTAAACTCTCTGTCTATCAACATTAATTAGACTATCTACATACAACTTTTAAAGTATTTACTGTGGGTCCCTCTCAAGCAGCGTCCTCCCTCGCTCCTCGATCCTCAATGATCTACATAAAGAAAGATAGAAGAAGGGCTAGACTATCCCATTGTTGCCGCTCCATCATTCTTTATGTAGATCAGTGAGGAGCGAGAGAGGACGCGTAAACGCTATGAGAGGCACCTTCTGTCTCAGGCTTTAAGCATACAATCTCATTAAGACTACAGATCCTGTTTCACTACTTCCTCTGTCCCCAACTGTTTCAAAATAAAGGTCCTCACTGCAATAATACACTATTAAATCATTTAACCATTGAAACTACTCAACTATTGAACTGTTCAACCATTCCAACTGTCAGTTATCATCAACTATGCCTCCAGTCAACTACATGAAACCTCCATGTACCTACAAACCAACATAGCAACCATTGAAATTAAGCGTTTATGACCGTTTCTATAGCAACCAACATGATTATACTGCAGTAACTTCTTGTTTCCTGATAGTGCCACCATGGATACCCTAGCAACAAATGTTTCAAAATAAAAGTCCTCACTAGCAAGTTAGCTAGTTACCATGGTAAGCATAGTTAGCATTGTTAGCATAGTTAGCATTTTTAGCATAACTGCTAGAAATGGTTAGCTAAGTTAGCTAATCAACCTGGTTAGCATTTTAGCATAGTTAGCATAGTTAGCATTTTTTAGCATAACTGCAAAAAATCATCACCTAAGTTAGCTAATCAACCTGGTTAGCATTGTAAGCAATTTTAGCATTGTTAGCATAGTTAGCATTTCTAGCATTATTGCTAGAAATCATCAGTTAAGTTAGCTAAACAACCTGGTTAACATTGTTACCATAGTTAGCATAGTTAGCATTTATAACATAACTGCTAGAAATCATTATCTAAGTTAGCTAATCAACCTGGTTAGCACTGTGAGCATAGTTAGCATAGTTAACATTTTTACCATAACTGCATGAAATCAGTAGCTAAGTTAACAATCAACCTGGTTATCATAGTTACCATAGTTATTATTTTAACAGGAATAGAAATCATTAGTTAAGTTAGAAGTGGAATGTTTCAGCTTTAAACTGTCTACCTTCACACTATCAACTCTCTGTAAACTATGCAACCACCATGTTTATTCTAGCTACACCTTTGTAACCATATCTACATTATCTATCTATTTTTGCATTTTCATGCACTGGTAATTCCTTGGAATTGCATTTCTAGTTCTTCTTCTAACGCACGCAATTCAGCTTGAACCGTTTAACGTAGAAACTTCATTCAAACTGTGTTACGAAGGTCTTGCTTAGGACATCAGCGCAATGTATTTTTTAACTTTGTAACTTTTATACTTTTTAAACTATAAATTAAAAACTATTAACAATTTCCCCATAGACTTAACATTGCTCATTATGACATCACGGCAGCAATTAGAATGTTACCCCAGCTGGTCAGCCACCTGGGCACCAACTGTCAGTTTCTCTCAGGCTCCTCTCTGAAGACTACATATTCTGTTCCCCTGTATCCTCTGCGCACAACAATATCAAAATAAGTCCTCCTAATTCCATCCAACTTTATATCCATTCATCTTCTTCAAACCATTCACTCATCCACCCATTCTAAACAGTCTGCCTATCAACAACATCAATTAGACGCTCTACATTGAACTTTTAAACAATCTACTCTGTCTCAGGCTGGCTCTCTTAAGACTAGCCAGTTAAATTGATTACACCTGTATCTGTATCCACTACTCTCAGTAGAGAGCTGTGTCTCTCCATTCTACAAGAATATAAGGCACATTCCATCTAACATTCTATCCATTCATCTTCTTCAGACCATTCACTCATCCACCCATTAAACTGTCTATCAACATCTATTAAACAATCTGTCTATCAACATCCATTAAACTCTCTGTCTATCAACATTAATTAGACTATCTACATTCAACTTTTAAATTATTTACTCTGTCTCAGGCTTTAAAGGTTGGGTACGGAATTAGCAAAACGGACGGCAGAGTTTGAACATATACAACCTCAAGTCCCGCCCTCCATGCACGAGCGACAATTCAAATGCGCAGCGCGAGAGCGAGCCAGGCTAAATGAAATGCCATCCTGGCGTCTACAGCACTATGAGCTCTAGTCTCCATACAATCACTCACATCAACTTCCCCAATTACATTCTTTAGGCTATTCACCTCCAAAGGGTTGTAGTACATATGGTTCAGTAGCCATAGGTGTGTATATTTGAACAGAATCTGGTTTGTTCTTACCAGGGCGATTATCTCCTGAAATATCCGAGTTTAGTGCTGCCCCGTTGGTTCGCCTATTCCACCGTAGCTCCAAGCTGTTAAGTTTCGATTTCATGTTTACAGCACTCTTCGTGTCATGGTAAAATGTAATTTTTGCTACATAGCTTATTTATTGCGTGGGTGATTGAGTTTCCGTAGGTATCCGCTGCCTTAGTTAGTTTGTATAGAAATGAAGTGACACAACAAGAGGGGAACATGGACGTGCAGCAGCAGGCAGTTGGTTTCGTTTCAGCACTGACTCGCGGTCACCAGCTTTCGAAAGGGTCGCGCGCGGTGGGGAGGGGGAGTAGGAAGAGGAGTAAGACGTTAGATTGACGATCGAGCTGTGAAATGATGGTATGGGGTGAGGAATTCTATTGGCTGGAGTTTTTCGAGCCCTGCCCGTTCCGCAGATGATTGACGTGTTTAATTTCCATTTCAGTGCTTCCAACTTAGTGGCTATAAGTGGGTTAGGAATAGGATTTCAAGTGATTTTGCAAAAATGGCCAAAAAAGCTCATTCCATACCCTACCTTTAAGAGTAGCCTACTCTGGCTCTCTTAAGACTAGCCAGTTAAATTGATTACACCTGTGTCAACTACTCTCAGAGAGCTGTATCAGTAGCTGCGTTTCCATTACAAATATGCGCAAAAACTTTGTCGATATTGTCTTAATGTCGAATATCACAATTTTCGCAATTGCGGTGTTTCCATTACATTCGGCTAACTAAATTAAAATCTCGTGTATTCTCGCGTGCTGTAAGTCATTAGGAGACATGGTGGTTATCAACATTACCCAGATTTAGCCATAGGGATTTAGCCTACACTAAATGCATTCAAATTGCCACCACGGCACGCTGATTATCAGTCATTAGGCTATAAGCCATCAGCGGAGGAGGCCTACGTTTTGGTGGGGCAGAAACATAAAATTAAAAATGACATATTTCACAGGAGTTTGTTGTAGTAGGCCTATGCTTAAACCATGTCACAGCCATGTCAGTGGAATATTTCGTAGATCAGCCCAGTTGACTAGTTTCTAAAACTAGAATCTAGATTTCTTTCAGCACCGTTCTCATCACGTTAAACCAGCAAAGCAACGTTGTTGCTATGGGTAAACAAAACTAGTTGAGCGGTTGCGTAGCCTATGCAGCGTTTTTGAGAAAGTGTTGTCGGCAAGTTCACAGCTGTGGATTCAACATTTTAGAATGACACGAGCCACTTTTAATGAAAAAAAAAATATTGTTTTACATTATTCTCCCGGTGCCACTTCCTGTCGGCAGTCTTCTTCGTCGGTTTCGTTCCTCCTAACATCCGTTTGTTGGATCACGTGACTCGTCAGATGCGAAAAAAGTGTTTCCATTGCAGTTTTGCGAAATATACAAATTTCGATACGCTCGAAATACCACCTCACCCGAGCGCAAAAACTTTTTATCGAAACATGTGAGTTTTTTCGAAATGTGTGTGTTTCCATTAAGCACATTTCTTTTCGCAACTCTTAATTTGCGCAATTTAATGGGTAATGGAAACGCAGCTAGTGTCTCTCTTAACAAGAATATAAGGCACATTCCATCCAACCTTCTATCCATTCATCTTCTTCAGACCATTCACTCATCCACCCATTAAACTGTCAATCAATATCTATTAAACAATCTGCCTATCAACATCCATTAAACATTCTGTCTATCAACATTAATTAGACTATCTACATACAACTTTTAAAGTATTTACTGTGGGTCCCTCTCAAGCAGCGTTTATATGTCCTCCCTCGCTCCTCGATCCTCAATGATCTACATAAAGAAAGATAGAAGAAGGGCTAGACTATCCCATTGTTGCCGCTCCATCATTCTTTATGTAGATCAGTGAGGAGCGAGAGAGGACGCGTAAACGCTATGAGAGGCACCTTCTGTCTCAGGCTTAGCATACAATCTCATTAAGACTACAGATCCTGTTTCATTACTTCCTCTGTCCACAACTGTTTCAAAATAAAGGTCCTCACTGCAATAATACACTATTAAATCATTTAACCATTGAAACTACTCAACTATTGAACTGTTCAACCATTCCAACTGTCAGTTATCATCCACTATGCCTCCAGTCAACTACATGAAACCTCCATGTACCTAGCAACCAACATAGCAACCATTAAGTGTTTATGACTGTTTCCATAACAACCAACATAATTTTACTGCAGTAACTTCTTGTTTCCTGATAGTGGCCACCATGGATACCCTAGCAACAAATGTTTCAAAATAAAAGTCCTCACTAGCAAGTTAGCTAGTTAGCATGGTTAGCATAGTTAGCATTTTTAGCATAACTGCAAAAAATCATCAACTAAGTTAGCTAATCAACCTGGTTAGCATTGTTAGCAAATTTAGCATTGTTAGCATAGTTAGCATTTTTAGCATTACTGCTAGAAATCATCGGTTAAGTTAGCTAATCAACCTGGTTAGAATTGTTAGTAAAGTTAGCATTGCTAGCATAATTAGCATTTTTAGCGTAACTGCTAGAAATCATTAGCTAAGTTATCTAAATTTTTTTGCATTTTCATGCACTGGTAATTCCTTGGAATTGCATTTCTAGTTATTATTACAGTGCATGAAAATGCACTGTACTGTTCTTCCTAGGCTTCTTATTACAGTGCATGAAAATGCACTGTACTGTTCTTCCTAGTCTTCAACTTCTTCTTATTACAGTGCATGAAAATGCACTGTACTGTTCTTCCTATTCTTCTTATTATTACAGTGCATGAAAATGCACTGTACTGTTCTTCCTCGGTCTTCTTCTTCTTCTTCTTCTTATTCTTCTTCTAACGCACGCAATTCAGCTTCAACCGTTTAACGTAGAAACTTCATTCAAACGTTGTTGCGTAGGTCTTGCTTATGCCATGCCTGCTTTGTATTTTTCAACTTTGTAACTTTTATACTTTTTAAACTATTAGTTAAAAACTATTACAATTTCCCCCATAGACTTAACATTGCTCATTATGACATCACGGCAGCAATTAGAATCTTAGGCCAGGTGGCCGGCCACCTGGGCACCAACTGTCAGTTTCTCTGGCTTTAAGCATACAGTCTCTCAGAAGACTACATATCCTGTTAACTGTTTACTCTGTCCACAACTGTTTCAAAATAAAAGTCCTCACTGCAATAATACACTATTAAATCATTTAACCATTGAAACTACTCAACTATTGAACTGTTCAACCATTCCAACTGTCAGTTATTATCCACTATGCCTCCAGTCAACTACATGAAACCTCCATGTACCTAGCAACCAACATAGCAACCATTAAAATTAAGCGTTTATGACCGTTTCCATAGCAACCGACATGATTATACTGCAGTAACTTCTTGTTTCCTGATAGTGGCCACCATGGATACCCTAGCAACAAATGTTTCAAAATAAAAGTCCTCACTAGCAAGTTAGCTAGTTAGCATGGTTAGCATTGTTAGCATAGTTAGCATTTTTAGCATAACTGCAAAAAATCATCAACTAAGTTAGCTAATCAACCTGGTTAGCATTGTTAGCAAATTTAGCATTGTTAGCATAGTTAGCATTTTTAGCATTGCTGCTAGAAATCATTGGTTAAGTTAGCTAATCAACCTGGTTAGCATTGTTAGTAAAGTTAGCATTGCTAGCATAATTAGCATTTTTAGCGTAACTGCTAGAAATCATTAGCTAAGTTAGCTAATCAACATTTTAACATGAATAGAAATCATTAGTTAAGTTAGAACTGGAATGTTTCATCTTTAAACAGTCTACCTTCACACTATCAACTCTCTGTAAACTATGCAACCACCATGTTTACCCTAGCTACACCTTAGTAACCATATCTACATTATCTATCTATTTCTGCATTTTTATGCACTGGTAATTCCTTGGAATTGCATTTCTAGTTATTCTTCTAACGCACGCAATTTAACATAGAAAAGTTTAACGTAGAAACTTCATTCAAACTGCGTTACGTAGGTCTTACTTAGGACATGTGTGCTATGACTTTTCAACTTTGTAACTTTTATACTTTTTAAACTATTAGTTAAAAACTATTACAATTTCCCCCATAGACTTAACATTGCTCATTATGACATCACAGCAGCAATTAGAATCTTACGCCAGGTGGCCGGCCACCTGGGCACCAACTGTCAGTTTCTCTGGCTTTAAGCATACAGTCTCTCAGAAGACTACATATCCTGTTAACTGTTTCCTCTGTCCACAACTGTTTCAAAATAAAAGTCCTCACTGCAATAATACACTATTAAATCATTTAACCATTGAAACTACTCAACTATTGAACTGTTCAACCATTCCAACTGTCAGTTATCATCCACTATGCCTCCAGTCAACTACATGAAACCTCCATGTACCTAGCAACCAACATAGCAACCATTAAAATTAAGTGTTTATGACCGTTTCCATAGCAACCAACATGATTATACTGCAGTAACTTCTTGTTTCCTGATAGTGGCCACCATGGATACCCTAGCAACAAATGTTTCAAAATAAAAGTCCTCACTAGCAAGTTAGCTAGTTAGCATGGTTAGCATAGTTAACATTGTTAGCATAGTTAACATTTTTAGCATAACTGCAAAAAATCATCAACTAAGTTAGCTAATCAATCTGGTTAGCATTCTTAGCAAATTTAGCATTGTTAGCATAGTTAGCATTTTTAGCATTACTGCTAGAAATCATCGGTTAAGTTAGCTAATCAACCTGGTTAGCATTGTTAGTAAAGTTAGCATTGTTAGCATTATTAGCATTTTTAGCGTCACTGCTAGAAATCATTAGCTAATTTAGCTAATCAACATTTTAACATGATTAGAAATCATTAGTTAAGTTAGAACTGGAATGTTTCATCTTTAAACTGTCTACCTTCACACTATCAACTCTCTGTAAACTATGCAACCACCATGTTTACCCTAGCTACACCTTAGTAACCATATCTACATTATCTATTTTTGCATTTTCATGCACTGGTAATTCCTTGGAATTGCATTTCTAGTTACTTTTCTTTTTTCTCCATGACGGTGATGTCCAAAATTTTGTCTGACAAAAAGTCATCATGATCATGCTTAATTAATCATGATTCATGATGATGTGCCAACCGTACTTAATGCTTAAGATGATGAGTTATTTATGTATTAATTCATTAATGACAATCAGTGAATTCATGTTAAGTCATAATGATTCATGATATATTAATGGATTAACTAATGCGTAATTCATGCATTAATTCATGCATTAGTTCATGAGAATTCATATACCCTTATTATAAAGTGTTACCAATAATTGTATATTTGTATGGAGTAGCCATAGATCGAGCAATCTGTCTGTGCCATATCTACGCCTGCAAAAAGAATGCAAGCTACATTAATGACAAAACTGGCTTTTCTGGTCTAGCTTACCTCCTGAGGGCTTGTTCTAGCCTACAGAATTTCTGTTAAAAGCACCTGCGCACAGGTGGAAACAAAAGGATCAACATATCAACTCAAGCCTGTAGTCCATCCTGGTGGAAAGACGGAGATAACGATGAAAAACTGAACTATGGTGAGTAATTTCCTCTCCTATACGAGTTTTTGTAGACACTAGACAGGCCACTTCCTGGCTGACAGGATTTGTGTTAGTCTGTTAGCCTGAACAAAATGGGTGTAAATTGCTTTTCAACAGGCTCACAGACACTTCTCCGTAACCTAATCCGGGGGTAGCAGAGGCCTATTGCATCAAATCAATACTGATATGATATGAGTAAATGTAATCAGGATGATTTAGACTACTATTTCCAGGTTGTAGGAATAAGTTAGATCAACACTATCCAATAATAGAAAAATAAGATGGCATCACATAATTTTTGGTGCTGGCCTACTACACATGTCTTCCCCTCTCTCTCAGCATTAGACTTTATTTTAGCAAAGAACAATAAACTGTGATGTTGTGTCTAGTACTACACCTGTGTTAACAGATTGGCAAATCTACCTTTGGTCCACAAACTCCTGAAGTCAGTCAGTACTCACTAGACTGGTTGGTCTTGTGTCTAGAGCAGGGATGGGCAACAAATGTGGCCGCGCACTTCCGCACATCTGATGCTGCAAAATAATTCTGAATAAGAACGAAATATGTCAATTTTCATGCTCAAATGCATTTTTAACATAGACTCCCTAACAACAAATACAAATATTTTACAGCCAGTGATAAGTATCATTTTCAGTGCAAAGGGCTCACATAAATCACCATTCAATGATGGCACAGAACTGAAAAACAATGGCCCATCATGAGGTGCAACACGCCTCATATTCAATGCATTTATGCTCCCACTCCATTTTTAAGAATTTATAGACATTTCCTAACGTCCATAATGAGAGTGCAGATGTAACATGTAACATCCATCACATCTGAACTCATCCAACGCCAAAAAGTAAGCTACAGTAGGCCTACTTGCAGTCATGCATGATTTGTCTCAGCTCCCCCCCTCGACATTATCAGAATGTCAACAATTATGCGCGTCACCGTGCGTCGGGACAAATATACCGTTTCGAAGTTTTTACCTCCACTACGCACCCAAACAATTTCGCCATCTGATATACAGTAGCTTCTTTGCTTTGGCAAGCTCAAGCGAAACAGCAAAAGACGGATTACTATGTAATTCTGCCAATTAGTCGCTATTGTTAGTGTAGGCTAGCCTACTTTTGATTTGAGGTCGTCTACGACAGCGGCCGAGAAGCTCCGTGTGTGTAGGGCAGGCTACTTCTGATAACTTTTCGCAGTGTTGTATAGTAGTGGCGACTTAAATTTAAATCGTTCATGGCTGATATAGTTTCTAGCAAAACTTGACATGGGTTTGCCTTACCATTCCATGAACAGACACTGCTTCCGATTTTGACTGAAAGGTAGCCTACGGTTTTCTAAATGAGTTTTCTACTTTTCTTCCATGTGTGCACTGTTTTTCCTCAGCGATCGGAAAGGTCCGAGGCCCCGACACGGTTTGCATAGGAGGCGCTATCTATCGGCGAACAGTATAATTACAATGATGGTGCGGTAAAAAAAAACAAAAAAAAAAAAACACGCATTTTTAATCACAGTAAAAATGATCATCCGCGGGCCGCTCTGAGTGAGGAGGCGGGCCGCCAGTTGCCCATCCCTGATCTAGAGCTACTGATGCAATGTGGTCAGGTGAGTTTTGAGACTAAATAAAATGGGAACTGCCTTGAAACAGCCAATGATATTCCGTTCTCAGCCTAGACTCGCCTTTGAACTTTCGCAATTGGTTGCTAATTCAAAGGAAAAGTCCATATTTGGATTGCATGGTGTCATGCCAACCGTACCACACATGATACAGTATGCTTTGGATCACAGTCGAGGTAACGCATGAAACGGTAAATCGGACTCTGTTGTAGTAGTGTGAAAGAATATATTCTATTGCAACTTGCCCAGAATATCGAATTTGGCTAGTGCATGAAAAAAACATGCAGACACACACACACACACACACACGCACACACACACACACACGCACACACGCACACACACACACACACACTAATATCCTAAACAGTTCATGGCACAATGCATATTTGCATATTGGAATTTTGTTTTCCATATGGACTTTCATGAACCCCTCAACATCTTACAGGGCTGGGATGGCCTGACCTCCAGTGTAGCAGACCCATAATCTGGAGCCCACGATGACTGCAGCGCTGAATGAACTGCTGAGGGAGACTCTGGACAACCTCTCGGGGGCTGACTTTAAGAGGTTTAAATGCTACCTTCGGGATGAGTACGGAATGGCATGGGGAAAGCTGGAGAAGGCCGACACAGATGATGCCGTGGACTTGATGGTGCAGGTGCACAGCATGGGGGCGGGGGCCGTCACGTTGACCATCTTGCAGAAGATGAACCACAACCAGCTGGCCATGGACTTGGAGAGTGATCTGGCAAAGTGTAAGTGTGTAGTTGAAGTTGATCCTGTTTTTGAATGTGGAAAGATGAAAATGAATGAATAATGATGAAAATAATTAATGAGTTCTGTACTTACTTCCTGTCGGACTCTTTCTGTTCAATTTATGTCCTCTTCCTATTACTTCTCTCAATCATCTCCTCTCTCTGTCTTCTGTCTTACCTGTAATTTTCCCTCTCTCACTGCACCTTTTCATTATCTCTCTGTTGAATTTTGCCCTCATCTCTCTCTCTCTCTCTCTCTCTCTCTCTCTCTCTCTCTCTCTCTCTCAATTCAAAGGTAGCTTTATTGGCATGACTCAACAAAGCAGTGTTGCCAAAGCAGACATATAGCAATACAAACAGATACAATATCTGTTTGGAAACAATCAACACATTAAAAATAAGAAATAAAAGAAAAAAGAAACTTACTTAATACTACTATATGGTTTATAAATGAAAGGAAACTTATGCAATACTGTATAGAAGGAAACTTATTATGAATACAATAATATAAGTATATGTACTGTACTGTATATACATCAAATATTGTCAATATGCACTCACTTCCTCATTTTGTGACACTCTAACAAGTATTGTGCCGCCAGGTGTATACAATTTGTTTGTTCTCCTAACAGAAATTCAATTTTTTGTTCATTCTCTAAAGTTTGAAATTGAGGTATAACTAATTCAAATTGGGGGAAAAAGGTATCTCTAATGGATGTGTACTTGTTGCATTCTGTTAAGAAGTGGCATTCATCCTCCACTGCTCCATCATTACACACTCTCTCAGGTGGAGGTCAGCAGTGTTCCACAAGTCCGGCTGCAGGGGGTGGAGGGATCGACATGAACATGTCTGCAGCACCTGCACCACAGCAAGGTGAAGAGCCACCCTAATTTCACCAGTGATACAGTATATTAACTGCAAGTCTCTGGTAGTGCACCTGTTTGAGCATGTGGGGAGAGTAAAATTCATCATTTTTTTCTGCTGTCTCTTTCCCTCCCTCTTTCACATTCTGCTTACTTCCTGTGTGACTTTCTGTTTCATTTCATGTCCTTCTCCTCCTTTTCATTCATGTGTTGTCTCTGTCAATCATCCCCTCTCTCTGTCTTCTGTCTTATCTGCCTTTTTCCCACTCTCACCCTTTCACCATCCTGTGTTGATAAATCTTCCTGTCTTCTCTCTCTCTCTTTCCCAAGCTGGAGACCAGCAGTGCTCTGCAGAGGAAGGAGGGATCAACATGAACATATCTGGAGCACCTGTGCTACAAAGAGGTAATACACACACAGAGACACGCACACACACACACACACACACACCTCCACGAGGACCTAGATTACTGAGTGGATTGCCGGTATCATGATTTTCTGGCCGTGCCACTGTTCATATTATTTAGGCTACTAGTGGAAATTATTAGTTGTGCAACTACAGTATGTTTACCATTTCATTACTTAGGCCTACAATAAATATTGAAAACCAATGAAATAGAATGCCAGAAGGAGCTACAGCGACATTGATGTTTACCACTAATTTATATAGCCTATTACTCAGATGTAATTTAGTAAGTCAGCAGATCAGCTAAACATTGCTATTATTTGTTGACATTAAACCTGAAGCTGTTCCTGTAGTTCACTCTCATTTTCTTAATCTCTGTTTTTCTCTTCTCTATCCCCTGAAGAACTGTTCTGCTTCATCTTTTCATCAACAATGCTATGTAGCTTTCGCTTACTTGAAGCAACTGAGAAGCAAGGGGCCTTCATTAATTTAGTACAGGGCATATACGCATCTCATAGGTACCTCATGTCAGGTCATCATAGTTATTTCCATGGATGTGGGGAGGGGCCACGAGGAGTGAAAGTGAAAGGCTGCAATAGCACATCCAGACTGCTTATGGACACAGAATAGAACTTATACGAATAGCCACTTCGCTGCTGTCATTTTCATTCTTACATTTGAAAATAGTCTAATCCTTTATAAACATAGTGTCTACCTAACTTCACCACAATGACATTTTACTAATACACATCTATCTATTAATGCAAGAAACGTCTGTCTGTGTGTCACTCTGTCTGTCTGTCTGTCTTTCTGTTCCACGCATACAGTAACTCTCAAACCACTCATCCGACTGCTCTCAAATTTGGTGGGTGTCATCCTAATGGCACGAGTGTGTGCAGTGCCAAATTTCATGTTATACGAATAATAAATGGCACATCTAGGCTCTGCACTAGTGTACGATTGATTATAAGAAAGTAGTGAAAATATGTTTATTCAGTATCACTTTACTTGAAGGTATCTACTGTAGCCTACATAAGAGTGACATGACACGGTCATGGCACATGAACCCTAACCCTAAATCAAACTCTAACCCTAACCCTAACTTATCATGACATAAACCAAATGATACTTAATAACATTAGCATTATGTCATAATGTTCATGACATGTTCATGACAGTGTCATGTCACTTTTGTGTAGATAACTAACTAAAGTGTAACCATTTATTCTTCCAATGATAATTCCGCCTTACAGAATGGCTGAAAGCAAAAAGAAAGCAGATTTAACCACATGAATGCTGGAAGTAAAATGGCACCTTGACAATACAGTACACACAATGCTAGGGAGTAAAAATGGTATTTTAGGATGACAGTATGATATGCATTTGCAACCAGATATTTCTCATTACCTGTTATTTTTGTTGATTTCAGGTCATGGTTCAGCACGGAAAGTTAAAATACTGAAAGAGAAGCTTCAAACACACTTGAGAACCAATTTTTCTGCTGTTCATCAAGAAAATGGAGTTAAAAAAGTAGACGATATCTATACTGACCTTTACATTGTTGAGGGCCGCACAAGTGGGGTCAACAATGCACATGAAGTGTCGCCAATTAACATGAATCAAATTGGGAGAGGACCAAGCACGGAAGATAAGCAAGTTAAGTTGGCAAACATATTCACTCACACTAACAATCAGGCCACAAAAGTTTTGACTTTGGGGATTGCTGGTGTGGGGAAAACGGTTGCAGTGCAGAAGTTTGTCATGGACTGGACTGATAGAGGAACAAATCAAGACATTGACTTTGTCTTTGTTCTTCTTTTTCGAAAGTTGAACTTGATTATGGAAAAACATTACACTTTTCTTGAACTCCTGATTGCATTCTACACAGAACTCAAAGATTTGACAGAAAATGAATTCACTAAATGCAAAACTATTTTTGTCCTTGATGGTATGGATGAAAGCAGGCTCCACCTCGACTTTGAAAAGTATATTATTGAACTCAGTGAGAAGACTTCTGTGGACATCCTCATAACAAGTCTCATTAAAGGAACACTACTGAGCACTGCACACATCTGGGTTACAACCAGACCAGCAGCGGCCAGTCTGATCCCAAATGACTGCTTCAATTATATGACAGAGGTGAGAGGATTCAATGATGACCAGAAAGATCAGTTCTTTCAGAAGAACATAAACAATAAAGAGAAAGCCGAGAAACTCATTCTTTATATCAAGAAGAATAGAAGCCTCCACATCATGTGTCACATACCAGTATTCTGCCGGATTATAGCTAGTGTGGTAGATGAAATACTGGGAGATCAGAGCAAAGAAAAAAAAGCCAAAACTTTGACAGAAATGTACACACTGTATACTTGCACTCAGATGAAACGAATGAACGAATTCTTGGACAGTAACATGAAGATGAGTGGAAAAGAAAAAGGCCAGTTGCTTGTTAAACTTGGGAGACTGGCATTCAAACATCTGGAGAAAGGCACCCTGATTTTCTATGAGAACGACTTGCAAGCTTGTGGTATTGATGTCAGGACTGGAGCATTGCAGGCTGGAGTTTGTACACAGATCTTCAATGTTGAGGGTGCTGCAGCTGAAGATAATATATTCAGCTTTGTACATCTAAGTGTACAGGAATTCTTGGCAGCTCTTTACGTTCTTAACAAAAATGCAACTTGTTATTTGGGAAATCGTCTCCCCACAACATGGAGGAAGATGAGCCACTGGCTATCTTCACCCTCAAGATTTGACCTTTACATGCTTGCTGTGGACAAGGCCCTACAGAGCCAGAATGGACATTTGGATCTTTTTGTTCGCTTCCTCCTTGGCCTGGCTCCAATGTTGGAGCCTCAAATTAGGTCCCCCCTGAAAAATGTGCTGCCGCAGTTAGCTGTCAGAGAAACATGTATCAAGAACACAGTTCAATTCATCAAAGAAGTGATCAAGAGAGACGACTCACCAGAACGGACCATCAACCTCTTCCACTGTTTGAATGAGCTTGGGGACAACTCACTGATTCAGGAGATCAATGGGTAATGCATACAAGCCATTTTCAATTTGAAGGTTTTGGCAAAGAGCATAAGTAGACGATCATGATGTTGAAGGGAATTTTTTTTATCAAAATCAGTCCAGTATTACAGCTAGGCTACACCGGACATGTAACTGAAGCGATCTGTTCCTGGAGCGAGTGCTGCAACAGTTGCCTTCCACACTAACCAATGGAACTGGCTACACCTGATATGAGAGTGGTGTGAACATTCTAAAAACAGGACCTAGACAGGTCTTTTTAAAACAATCTGTATGCTCTGCGAATTAAATGCTTCAGGCTACTAGGATTAAAGGAATAGTTCGGTATTTTTCACTTTTAGCCCGTTTTCTGTATTGCCTAGGATGCAAACGAGTGGTGCACCAAAATCTCGAAAATTGATCCTGTTGCTGCAATTTGAATGCTTTAGAATGTTCTCTGTATGGCTCAGCATTGCTCGCTATGAGCCAGGATGATTCTGTCCTTAAAACACCCCTAAACATTTGTTGTAAAAAATGTGCAACTCACCAAGTGGTTACTGGTCTTCAACGACCTTCTATAGCAAGTTGTGTGTCTGTGCATAGCTTATCATTGTCTTGCTTTCCCCCCTGTTCTGTGAATGGTCCCCTATCTGAGGCAAAACATTAGGGCAGTAGTTTCCAGGCTGCCTTAGCGGCGTCAATCAGATGGTTCCTTGCACAAAGAAATATTTTCTGACTATCTAATTAATACCTAAACATCCGTAAACTATGAATTACTGGTATCAAGTCAGCTTCGTCTCTCAGAATATATAAGTACAGTACATTTGCTTGTAAAGAAAAAAAACTACTGCTTAATACTGTATCTATCACTTTAACCCTTTCATGCGCAACGTCCACATGTGTGGACAGTAACTTTAACTCTGTTTTCTACTTATTTATCATGTTGATATACACCAATCCACTTCAGGGCAGTTTTAGTAGGTCCTTGGCAATATATTAACAATATGTATCATCTTATATTTGGAATATTGACTGCTTGATGACATCATCAATTCAACATGAGTGACAGTAATGGCCATATGCTGAATGCTCCAGGCATATCTGTAAAAAGCTAGTACTCAAGAAGGCAAAATCATGTAAAAAAAAATATTATGCTGTACAGGAGAGTGTGTTGAACAACTCTATGTTTTCAGAAATTAAATCGGATGTAAAATGGAGTTTGTAGACCCTAAAAAGCAACTGTCCACGTATGTGGACGTTGCGCAACAGAGGACTTAAATGGCCAAAAATTAGATTTTGTAACTAGGACTTTTCTTTTTTTTTTTTTTTCAAATATGATTTTAATTGCTTTAAATTACAAAGAAACAAACATTTGGTAAACATATCTATACATAATGACCTAATTACATGTGGTAATGCCAAGGTGGTATGGTAATGTGGGGGTAATAGAGGGTTGGGTGGGTAGTAGAGGGGTGGGTATGAGAGTACTGGAGGTGTGGGTGGATTAGTAGTAGAGGGGTGGGTAGTATGGATGTAGTAGAGGGGTGGTTGGGTAGTGGTGGTAGTAGAGGTGGGTAATATGGGGGTAGTAGAGGGGTGGGTGAGGGTCGGTGAGCAATAATGGGGGTAGTAGAGGGGTTGGGCGGGTAGTATGGAGGTAGTAGAGAGGTGGGTGGGTAGTATGGGGGTAGTAGAGGGCTGGGTGGGTAGTATGGAGGAAGTAGAGGGCCATAGTTTCCACATTTTCTGTCATTACATTTTATCCTTTTTTACCCCTTTGTTGCGCACTGTCCACATACGTGGACAATAACATAACTTCTATATAAAAGCATATTTTTAAAAAATGCCAACTGATTTTCAATATTGGGCTCATATAGAGTACTAAAATCAATACTAAAAAAATCTAGACACTTTTTTTCATAATGCGTGCATGAAAGGGTTAATATTCTGAACTTTGTTTTGAAGTAAAGCGGTGCAGTCTTAAGCAGCTAACAATGAGTATTATATTATAAGATTCCAAATATTGTATATGTACATAATTGACATGTTGTCTTAAATGACACCCAGGTACATAAACTCAGCAGATGAGAAGAACCTGACTCCAGCCCAGTGTTCAGCTCTGGCTTATCTGCTGCTCATGTCAGCTACAGACATGGAGGAGTTTGATCTGAAGAAGTACCTGAGATCAGAGGAAGGGCTCCACAGAATGCTCCCTGTAGTGAATGTCACAAGGAGAGTTTGGTGGGTAAACATTAATGTTATTGTGGGATCTGACACAACTGACTGAGATGTTCATTTCCCAGCACTAGGTGTTGATCAGTGTGTATGAATGTGAATGGAAATAATTGTTATAGAATACTAGTGAGATCTCAGATAGGTGGACACGCAGACCAAACCTTAACTTTTAAACAGGATAAATTGGTGTCCTCTCTCAAAGAAAGCTGTAAAATAATGGCATCTACACTTTATGTACTTAACAGTTCAAGTATTTTTATGTACTTAACAGGCTGAATCAGTGTCAACTCACTAAAGCAAGTGGTAAACTGTTAGCATCAGTGCTACAGAGGACACCTTCCCATCTGAGAGAGCTGGACATGAGTAACAATGACCTGCAGGATGAAGGAGTGGAGCTGCTCTATGTGGGATTAAGAGATCCACAATGCAAGCTGGAGATACTGAGGTCAGTTATGAGCCATATACAACGTAATAGACATAATAGCTGATAGATGTTATAGGTGAAATTCAATAGCAGTTTGAAACAGACGAAACAAAAACAGGAAAGAGGCACAGAGAACACTTCATCCGTTGTGTTTATGTACAGGTGTGTTCTGCTTTGTATAAGTGACATTTATAAGATTGGTAAATCTCTACTGTTAGTAAAAGTGTTTAGGTAACTCCCTCTGTGAAGATCATAGATGTAATTATTTATGCATTGTATAAGGTGATCGTAAATCATTAGAATGATTATGGTAATTTCTCAAAAAGCATTCTGTAAAATCACTGGGATTGTAATATTTCTGCGTTATTATTCACCAAAAGGTTTTAGAATAATCAAAACATCAAAACTCTTACCAGAGACATTCACATATTATGCACCTAGTTGGAATAATGAAAAGGTTATTTCCTATGGCTAAAACACCTCAGCCAACAACATGTCACAATTATGCCAAAGCAGTTTTCTCAATGCAGTCAGCAAGCTCCCTCTTCTGTCAGACAGGAGGAGGGAAAAACATGAGCTCTTAGAGAGTGTCAACTTACCCATCTCCCCAAACCAGCAGTATTAGTAGCCGCCTCAAACACATGTGAATCACAACAGTACTCCAGCGCTTTGAATTTGCAGCCAAAGGAGTTGTTATCTTAGCCAAGTCGGGAGAGAAAACATCCTCTTTACAGAGCCACCAGACTTTCTTACGGGAATAAAAAGTGTAAGTGAATTACAGGCAGGTTATAAGAAAAAGCAGAAGAAAATAATCTAACAAAGGACACCTTCCCATCTGAGAGGATGAAGGATGCAGGATAAAGGAGTGGAGCTGCTCTCTGTGGGACTAAGAATCAATCAAATGAATTGCATGATCAGTCATATTTTCCAAAATTCTATGAGTATATAACTACGAGCACAAAGGTGCATCATCATCTTTGTCTTTTATATTGTTGTGTCCTGTAATTTATCCTTTATATGTGTTTGTCCCATCCTGGGTATTCTGTTTTTACAAAATTCAATAGCAGCATAACACACAGATGGAGCAAAAACAGGGAAGAGACACAGAGAAAGACCACACATGTTGTGTTGCGTATTTGTGTAACGCTGCACAAGTTATGTACATGTGTGTGCTGCTTTGTGTAAGAGCATGTGAAATTTATTTGGCACATTATTTGGCACATTTCTAGTGTAAGTGAAAGTGTTTAGATAACACATGATAACTACAAACTATACTTCGTTTGTTAAGCATTTTTAAACTATTAGTAAATAAATGGTTTGTAAAGTATTGCTCGTACATTATTTCTCATTAGTAAAGCATTTGTATACGTAGGCTAAAGGCCAGTCCAAACACAAGATCCGCGACGAGATGAGCTGCAACATTCTAAAAACCAGCGACGTTCTAAAACTCTGCAACTAAGATTTGACATGTTGAATGTTTAGCGACGGCTTGCAACTGCTTGCAACTGCTTGCAACTTTTGATTCACACCGCCGCAACTGCTCTCCGCAACCGTCTCAGACCGTCGCGAATCTTTGGTTTGAACTGGCCTTTATATCCATTTGTACACTTATTGGCTGTGCACCATTATACAGAAACTCTTCAGTGATGTATTTGGGTGATTTTTTCTGAACTTTTTCTTTACCATCATGTGAACTGTATCTTACAGGCTTGCTGGCTGTGGACTCACTGAGAAGTCTGGTGATATTTTGGCCTTTGCTCTGCAGTCAGTAAACTCCCACCTGAGAGAGCTGGACCTGAGTAAGAATACTCTGGGGGATTGTGGAGGAAAGTTGGGTTCTGAAGCACTGACTCCACACTGTAAGATGGAGACACTCAGGTAAGTGTTATTGGGAGAAGAACATTATCCATCTTGTAAGAGGTTGTGCTACCTAATCTCTTTCTCTATTCATGTAGTCGCCAATCATAACAAGCATGTTGTCTACATTATTTTGATCTTTTGCAGACTTGCTGGTTGTAAACTGACAGAGGAATCCTGTGAGGTTGTAGCCTCTGCTGTGCAGCACATGGTCTCTCTGACAGAACTGGACCTGAGTGACAATCACATGAACATCACTGGAAGTCATCTTCTGAGTGCCTGGATAAGTCACCCCAACTGTAAACTGCTGATATTAAGGTTGGGTTTTGACTTTCTTTTTGTTTTTTATCTTGTACTGTATCTGAAGTGTGTCATTCAGATATGGGCTGTTTATTTGCTACACAACAAAGGCATTGTGTGATGAAGACCAGACTAAGGGCGCACTCACACTGGGCTCAGGTCACTTGTACTGTGCCATTGAGTTAAGTTTCTTTTCTCGTTTTGACAAGTAGCCGTATAATAAGCGCGATAATGTATAGAACGCCGGTCATTATCCGAAAATAATTCCCTTCAGGACGAAGCAAAAGCCCGCGTCAAGGTTTTGTTCATCCTGTCGGGAATTATTTTCCGATAATGACCGGCGTTCTATACATTATCCTTTACATAGTTGTGCTTAAAAGTTGAACCAAGTTCAACTCCCAGTTTGTTCAACCATCTCTGGCTGAGTGAAACTACACAATGTGGGAAGGAAGCAGAATAGTGTTCATATTCAGAAATATGTCAGAGGTAAAATTTTGCTCCCACAAGTAACAGTGCTGTGGTAGTGACACGATTTCATCTACACCATTTAAATGTTGCAACCAATCTGTAGTTCACTTGACAATAATTTGTCATATTGTGATATTAATGATAAAGGTGATGACATGTTTACATGTGCTGCAAGATGGGCAGCTCACAAGTAGAATGAAAACAAAGATGTCTGACTGTGGAGTTCAAACTGTAGACGAGGAAAAGAGTTGGTCAGGGATGATGGTCAGGATCAAGATTTATATTATGTGTGCACTGCTCTCAAGACTGTAAGCTGACATTACTGGTGAATAGTACTATCTCCATACCAACACTCATATGCTTATTGCCAGAAATGATCATGACATATTGTGGTATAGTTGATAGTCTATGTTGCCCATCCCTTCTCCTAACATATGTTAGGATTTTATTTGAACTTTAACAACATTGAGATTAAACAAGTGATTAATAAATGATATCATTCCTATTTGCCTTTTGCACTCTGTCTTTGTCACTCTATGCAGACTAGCTGGTTGTAAACTGACAGAGGAATCCTATGAGGCTTTAGCCTCTGCTGTGCAGCACATGATCTCCCTGACAGAACTGGACCTGAGTGACAATCACATAAGCATTACTGGAATTCAGCTTCTAGATTCACTGAAAAGTGCCATCAACTGTAAGCTGCATACATTGAGGTTTGTGTTTGACTTTCCTCAGGCTTTTAAACAGTGTCTTCGATATATAGTGTCAGTACCAGTATGTTCACCACACAACATTATGTCAGTATTTTTTTTCTACCAAGCAGCTACCGCATGTCTTTATGCAAATTTCGGATCATGAGCTAGTGAATTATTTGTAATAAGATGACTACTGACGGATATAATGTACTCTGAAAATAAACTACAAAGTTTAGAATACACCTGCAGAGTCACTGACAGAAAGACTTTAAAAGGCCTAATGCTCTTATAACAGTCAGGTCGAATGTCAATGCAATTTCTTAAGTTTCATTGTTTAGAGTTAGATGACTAATGAGGGCTATGATGTACTTTGAAAACGCTCACTGTCTGCGCCTGCTAAGTCACTGACAACAAGGCTTTCTGTGGCATATTGCTCTTGTAACACAGCAATGTCATTGTTTTGCCATTTAAAACATTCAAGGTGGTGAAGATTATTGTCTTCTAATAATGGTAGAATTTACTTTGTTTAATTTACTCTCTCTTTCCCTCTCTCTCTCTCTCTCTCTCTCTCTCTCTCCTTTAAAGACATGCCCGTGGAGAACTGAGAAACTGTAAGTGTTGATCTACTGTGGAGTGCTGCACTGTTATTATATGCTTATGAATTTGAAGTGTTCTTTATTAAGCAGCTATGTCACTGTGCCTTATGCCACCACTGCATGTGAAAGGCCTTTAGAGCATGTGTGGGGGTCTGTGGTGTCCTGCAGAAACACACTGAATCATAGTGACAGAGAGAGAACAGAGACAGATTGACACGTTGGCATGTTACAGTTGCCAGACATCAGAGGGATCATGGCAGACAAAGAAGGAGAACTAGTACGGCATGACACATGAGAGGCCCCTGAGAACAGAGACAGATTAACATGTGGAGAGTCTCAAGTTAGAGTGGAAGAAAAGAATAGAATTAGAGGATAGAAAAAGCAAGCAAAGTTTGACATATTGGATTAAATATTACTGTAGATGACTAGATTTTTAATTTAGATTACAGATACTGTATGTCCTGTTCAAACTCATGTAGTAGATGTTATACATTCACAATAGCTCTTTATGCTCCAGACTTGTTGGGTAGTGTGTAGAAGTTTTAATGGTGGAGAGCAGTTTAAGCTTGTAGCAGCTTAACTACAGTATGTGATGACAGATCACAGCCAATCATCCTCTCAATACAACAAATGATATGCTACGGTCTGCTCTTATCGTTGACAGTGGATGCAGTGCACCAGGTAGTGATAGAGCAGGTTGAGTGAAAGTGTGTTTGTGAATGTGCGGTGGTGAAAGTGTGCGGTGTGTGTGTGTGTGTGTGTGTCTGTGTGTGTGTGTGTGTGTGTGTGTGTGTGTGTGTGTGTGTGTGTGCACATCTGCATTTTTATGGCTGTGTGTGTGTTTGTGTGCTTGAGAGTGTGTGTTTGTTTTCCTGTTTGTGTGTCAGTATGTGTGTGTGAGTGTGTGTGTGTGTTTGCTTTAAGTTTCAAGACTTAATATTGTTGCATATAGTTTGCAAATTAGTGAAATTCGTATGCCATTCGTTGCAGTAGTGCAAGGATAAAAGGGGTAAATAAACACAGGGGGCATGGGGGCAATGAATAAAGGATAGTTGGAGAGACAACTCTATATGAGACAATACAAGACTGTACAGTATTACTCATGGCCATACTATCCATACACACACACATTATACAGCCATACATATACTGTACACACACACACACACACACACAACTCCTGTACCTACATGTACATGTAATATATAAGACAACTATACACACATAAAACCACAGGCCCATGGACATGAGACATGAACACTAAAAACAGTATGCATCCCGGATGCAGTATAGCATGTGTGAAATTAACCGTGTGGGTAGAATTTAAAAAGTCAGTCAGTAGTGACCATGGCAATGCATCCAGTATAGCCTATCATAAAAGAAATAGGGCAGCACATGTGGGCAATAAAGAGAAGGAGCTGTTTAGTCACTGACCATTTAGGATTCAGCTTGTGGTATTAAACTGTGTCTGAATGGTGTAGTGTGGGTGGTAATGCTCCGGTAGCGCTTACCAGAGGGAAGCAGAGAGAAGAGGGAGTGAGCTGGGTGGCTGGCATCCTTGATGATGGACTCAGCCCTCCTCTGACAGCGTGTGGAGTAGACAGTTGACAGAGGTGACAGTTGACAGTTGACAGAGGTCTATGGTGGTAGAACAGTGTCATATCTTGCAAGCTCAGTACAACATCCTCAGGAGCAAAAAATATTAATTCACTCGTGTAGACACAGCAGCAAGCGAGGAAAAAAGCAACTGGGGGCCATACGCTCTCCAAGGTGAGTTCTGCTCGCTCTCTTGAAGTACAGCTTTGCTCGTGTGGGTTGACTTTTGACAGTTTGGGGGACAGAACCAAGGGAGTTGGGCCTGTTGTGATTGGTCATTTTTCAACCTGAAGTCCCGCCCGCTTAGTTACTGTCTGTTGCTAAACTTCTACAAATGTAGTCATGTGTAACATTAACCACCCCTTTGTTGATTCTGCTTACTGCTTACTGTGTGTGTGTGTGTGTGTGTGTGTGTGTGTGTGTGTGTGTGTGTGTGTGTGTGTGTGTGTGTGTGTGTGTGTGTGTGTGTGTGTGTGTGTGTGTGTGTGTGTGTGTGTGTGTGTGTGTGTGTGTGTGTCTGTCTGTCTGTCTGTTCAATATTTGTTTCTGTGTGTGTGTTATTACTCACTGTTTGCTGCTTACTCGATGTGCGTGTCCTGTATGTGTGTGTTTGCTCTGGTAGCACTTACCAGAGGAGAGAAGAGAGGATAGGGAGTGAGCTGGGTGGCTGGCGTCCTTGATGATGGACTCAGCCCTCCTCTGACAGCGTGTGGAGGCAAAAGTGTTAAAGGCAGAGCTGTAGTCAGTGAACAGCATCCTGACAGGTGTTTTTCTTGTCCAGGTGAGCTAGGGCAGTATGCAAGGTGATGGAGATGGACAGATCTGCCGTGCGTACAGTATATGGAAACTGAAGTTGGTCCAGGAAAGCAGGGAGGTGTGTATTGATGTAGGCTGTAACCAGTCTCCCCAGATAGTTCACCACCACGGAGGTTAGGGGCGATGGGCCGGTAGTCATTCAGGCAAGACACAGCACTTTTCTTGGGCACTGGCACAATCGTTGTCTTTGTGAAACACAAAGGCACTGTGCACCAGGGCAGGGACAAGTTGAAGATGTCAGTGTAGGTTTGTGGCACCTGAGTGGCGCATGTCTTGAATACACAAGACTGGATGTCATCAGCACTTGCAGCTTTGTGAATTTTAACCCGTTTTAAAGGTTTTGCCGACCTCACCCTCTGAGACCTGTAAGATGTCTCCTCCTACTGGAAGAGCACCTTCATCCCCCGGTTTAGACTCACGAGACTCAAAACGAGCATAGAGTTTGTTTAGCTCATCCAGAACCGAGGCAGGTGTGTCTGTAAGAGCTGGTGTCGCTTTATAGTCTGTGATCACCTGCAGTCCCTTCCACAGGCAATGTCACAGTTGCTGAAGTCATTCTCCAACTCATTCCCATACTGTTTTTTAGCCACTAAGTATTGCCCTTCTTAGTGTGTACCTGGAGTTCTGATATCTAATCAGGTCGTGGTCCTCTCCCTCAGGCTCAGGTAAACAGCGTTGTTTACCCAGGTGTTCTGGCTGGGAAAGGATCGGACGATATGGGAATGCACACACAAGTCCATGATGTAGTCCGTCACCTGATGCACTCTGTCACTGAATCGGCGTACTCGTCCAGCTCCGCCGAGGAGTCTTTGAACACAGACCAGTCAGTTATGTCAAAACAGTCCTGAAGTTCAGACTCGTGTTCTGCAGACCAGCATTGAACTTTGCTCACTGCTGGTTGCTCACGCTTTAGCTTCGGTTTTGTAGGCCGGAAGGAGGAACACTGACAAATGGTCACTAAGTAGGGAGTCCAGGAGAGTCATACACTCATAGACAATACAGCAGTTATGTACGTGTGTAACAAATGGTCCGATGTACCAAAGAGTGTGTGTGGTACAGACCTGTATGAGCCTTTCAGTGGGGTGAAACAGTGGTCAAGGGTCTGATCGCCCCTGGTGGGACAGGTGACGTGCTGGTGGTACTTGGGAAGGACTGTTTTGAGGTTGCAGTGATTGATGTCACCCGTTATGATGAGGATTGCTTCCTGGTGCTGACTCTCCTGTTTACAACATACAGTTCAAGTGCCGCTGCAGCAGGGGCGTCTGGTGAAATGTAAACAGTTGTGAGAAGTATAGAAGGAAACTTTATCAGCAGATCAAACGGATGCCATAGTCAGATACTCCAAAAGGAGTGTTTGGGCTAAGCCAGGTCTCGGTGAAACAGAGTACACTGCACTCTCACAAGTCCCTGCATGAGCTGATACAACAGTGGAGCTCATCCAGTTTGGTCTCCATGGACTGCAGATTAGCCAGCAGTAAGGTAGGGATGGGAGGCCGGGTTGGACGCCTTCGCCGTCTGGCTAAGACGCCACCTCGTCTCCCCCTCCTCCACCGATGAGTAGACCTGTTGACCGATCCGCTTGTGGAGTTACAAACAATATCCACAGGTAATCCTGTTACATTTATGTTGATCATTACATTGCTTCTGATGTCCAGGAGAGTCATATAGTCATAGACAATACGGTTTTGTACGTGAGGAACGTGTGTGTATGTTGTCCCGTTTGTCTGACCTGTTTCCGAGTGTAAATGTGAGACTGTATGTCTCTTAGAGTGTGTGTGTGTGTGTGTGTGTGTGTGTCCACATGTATGTCCTGCATCACCTCTTTGTTTTCCCTCCTCCCCTTGCATTTGTGTGTGTGTGTGTGTGTGTGTGTGTGTGTGTGTGTGTGTGTGTGTGTGTGTGTGTGTGTGTGTGTGTGTGTGTGTGTGTGTGTGTGTGTGTGTGTGTGTGTGTGTGTGTGTGTGTGTGTGTGTGTGTGTGTGTGTTTTGTGGTGTGTTGCTCCTGCTTCCCCTCGTGTGTGTTTGTGTGTATGTGTGTGTGTGTGTGTGTGTTGTCCCTGCTCCCCCCCTGTGTTTGTGTGTGTGGTGTGTGTAGTCTCTGCTCCCCTCCTGTGTGTGTGTGTGTATGTAAGTATATAT